>NW_027507764.1:39600632-39863132 GCF_037356315.1 Lithobates pipiens | reverse complement strand
GAGAGCATCAAGTCAACATCAGAAGAAGAACAGAGGGAGAAGACAGCGGAGAAGACCTGGCAGAGGCAGAAGACAGCGGACAGTGGTAGAAGAACCAGAGACGGCTAGAAGACATCAGCAGAGAGCGGAGAAGAACCGGAGAGGGGAGAAGAACCAGCAGAGGCTGAAGACATCAGCCGAGGAGGGAGAAGAGCCACAGAGGGGAGAAGAAATCGGAAGAGAAGACAAAGCTGTCTTCATAAATTACTTTAAAAACCTGTGTACTACGTTTTATTTTTGACACTTTTTTTTTTAGGTGAATGGGTAGGGGTGGAATGTACCCGATACTCATTCACATAGGGTGGGGGCCCCCTTCTTAAAGGGGGCTTCCAGATTCCGATAAGACCCCCACCTGCAGACCTCGACAATCAAAGCCAGGGTTGTCGGGAGGAGGCCCTTGTCCTCATGTTGAGGGCATGCGGTCTGGTACAGTTCGGAGGGGCAATCACTTGCCCCCCCTTTCTTGACCTGCCAGGCCACATGCTCAGATAAGGGTCTAGAATGGATTTTGGTGGGTTCCCCTTAAAATCCATGCCAGACCGTAGGGCTAGAGCTGATGCCATCATGCCACCAGACCTGCTGGCAGTCCATTTTGTATTATCGCTCTGTTTACATCATGAGTACCCTTTTAGAATAAATAAACAGGTGATTGCCATGTAACGCTATGGGGCTTCTGTGATTTAAATCTTTGCCAGTATTGTGTGATGTCTCTGCTGGTGAGGCATATGGTTCCCAGTACCTGGTCCATACAGGAGAGCACAGCTTGCGTTCTTCAAGACCCTTGTGTAGCTCTTACTCCCAAAGGAGCGGCTGGTTTTAATGGGCTTACCGTTACCTTCTTCACCTTCATTTACATCTAGGGGTTTCCTGTAGTAGATGCCCCAAGAACTATAGAGACTGACGACAGATCCACTTAAAGGGATTTTTATTTGCAAAAATGTAGTTAACAAACAGTCTTATAGTGTAGGATCAGAGGGTTTAGGTGAAAAGTCCAGGTACTCTTAATGTCAAAGACAGCATAGGAGAACTCTCTTACTTTGAATAAATCCAGTGAATAGCCATTCACAGCTGGATCTTCACCCTAATTGGATAGTCCTTCTCTCACCAGGCCTAGCAGCCAACAGGATGCTTGAGTCAGGAACAAGTCTCTGCCACAGACTTTATTATAGAACACATGTAAGGAAACTTGAAACTTGTAGAACGCTCGTATGGTACCAGTATCTTGCAGCCGGTCCGCCGATACCACACAAGATTGGATTTGCTTAGGTCCTTCAGCTTTACCAGGCTCTTGTTGAGAAGCCAACCCTTGCGTGGCCTTCTCCTGAAGAGTCCTCTCCTGGATAACTTCGAAGATGCTGGGCCTCTCCACTAACCGAGATGGCACCAGACCACCTCCAAATGCTGCCTTTAGTTTCCTTGCCTCGGGCTAGCCAGCCCCGAGATGTAAAATCATGTGGATCCGCACCCCAGGCCATAGGCATCCTGGGGGCTGGTCAGGAGGACCAGGACCAAGCAGTCAGAACATACTTCTGGACTGGAATCCCGAAACACGTGACATCCGCATCTTAAGTACCCTCTCCCAGAAGGTACAGCAAGAGTGACACTCCCACTGGGCTGACTCCGAGAGAAATTAACCTTAAAGCACCCAACCAGACTGAGTTACCATGCCTGCAAGAAGTGACAGCACCCCCCATGGCCAAGCAAAACACCTTGTAGTCTAATCAGACTGATGCTGAGGTCAAAATTTTAAGAAATCAAAACCAAACCAAACTGCAGTTCAGATTAAACATTACATTTCAAAAACACATAGCGCGTGCTCTTCAGGAGCCGGCACTACACTTGCTTTCCTGTGTCTCCTAGACTCTATAATCCCTGTGTACTCCAGCAACCCCTGTGTCTCCAGCAACCCCTGTGTCTCCAGCATCTTCTGTGCCCCTGTGAATGTTGGGTCTCCAGTGACCCCTGCACTCTGGTATTTCAAGTGTCTCCCACATCTCCAGTGACCCTTGTGCTTCAGAGTCATCCAGTGCCTCCTGAGTGTCCTGTGTCACCCGGTGGGGGCACCACAAGGAGATTGGGGGAGGGAATTTGTGGGGGGGGTCAGGGGGTAATAATTGTTCTAAGAGGGTACATTTGGGGACATGGGCTAAGACTGGGGATTTGTGTTGAGAGGGGAAATGGGGGAAGGGGATTTGTGCTAGGAGGGGGATTTGTGCTAGAAAAGATATTATGGTATGGGGTATTTGTGCTAAGAGGGCAGAAAATGTTTTGGAGCTGGGGATTTATGCTAGTAGAGATGATTATGGGAGGTATTTTTGCTAGAAGAAAATTGGAGGGAGGGGAGGATTTGGAGTGGGGGAGGGGGTGCGGGTTCAAAGATTTGTGCCAGAATGGGGGATTTCAGGAGGGGTTTGTACTGGGAGGAAGAAGGGATTTATGCTTAGGGGCAAGCATGCAGTTTAGTGCTATTTTTTTTTCATTTTTTACTGACACATATTCATACATCTTGGGGGGGGGGTAAAATTTTCCATGTTCGCCCTTGGCTCCAAATAACCTTGTCCTAGCACTACTATGACCCCAGTGCACCCTTAGCACTTATGACATGTGTGTCTCCATACAATCTCAGGTACGCTGGACTGTCTCTCTTCCTGCGTAAATGAACCCCTATCCATGTTAGTCCCAGAATGAAGTACATTACAATAAACTTTAAATGAATTGCAGATTCTAATTAATATTATACAGCCCACTCATAATTTTTTAATGAATGGACTGTGTGTACATAACCACAATGATATACAGTGCCTTGCGAAAGTATTCGGCCCCCTTGAACTTTTCAACCTTTTGCCACATTTCGGGCTTCAAACATAAAGATATAAAAAATTTTTTTTTTGTGAAGAATCACCAACAAGTGGGACACAATTGTGAAGTGGAACGAAATCTATTGGATTTTCGAAACCTTTTTAACTAATAAAAAAATGAAAAGTGGTGCGTGCAAAATTATTCGGCCCCCCTTGCGTTAATACTTTGTAGAGCCACCTTTTGCTGCGATTACAGCTGCAAGTCGCTTGGGGTATGTCTCTATCAGTTTTTCACATCGAGAGACTGAAATTCTTGCCCATTCTTCCTTGCAAAACAGCTCGAGCTCAGTGAGGTTGGATGGAGAGCGTTTGTGAACAGCAGTTTTCAGCTATTTCCACAGATTCTCGATTGGATTCAGGTCTGGACTTTGACTTGGCCATTCTAGCACCTGGATACGTTTATTTGTGAACCATTCCTTTGTAGATTTTGCTGTATGTTTGGGATCATTGTCTTGTTGGAAGATAAATCTCCGTCCCAGTTTCAGGTCTTTTGCAGACTCCAACAGGTTTTCATCCAGAATGGTCCTGTATTTGGCTGCATCCATCTTCCCCTCAATTTTAATCATCTTCCCTGTCCCTGCTGAAGAAAAGCAGGCCCAAACCATGATGCTGCCACCACCATGTGTGACAGTGGGGATGGTGTGTTGAGGGTGATGAGCTGTGTTGCTTTTATGCCAAACATATCGTTTTGCATTGTGGCCAAAAAGTTTGATTTTGGTTTCATCTGACCAGAGCACCTTCTTCCACATGTTTGGTGTGTCTCCCAGGTGGCTTGTGGCAAACTTTAGACGAGACTTTTTATGGATATCTTTGAGAAATGGCTTTCTTCTTGCCACTCTTCCATAAAGGCCAGATTTGTGCAGTGTACGACTGATTGTTGTCCTATGGACAGACTCTCCCACCTCAGCTGTAGTTCTCTGCAGTTCATCCAGAGTGATCATGGGCCTCTTGGCTGCATCTCTGATCAGTCTTCTCCTTGTCTGAGCTAAAAGTTTAGAGGGACGGCCAGGTCTTGGTAGATTTGCAGTGGTCTGATACTCCTTCCATTTCAAAATGATCACTTGCACAGTGCTCCTTGGGATGTTTAAAGCTTGGGAAATCTTTTTGTATCCAAATCCGGCTTTAAACTTCTCCACAACAGTATTACGGACCTGCCTGGTGTGTTCCTTGGTCTTCATGATGCTCTCTGCGCTTCCAACATAACCCTGAGACTATCACAGAGCAGGTGCATTTATACAGAGACTTGATTACACACAGGTGGATTCTATTTATCACCATCAGTCATTTAGGACAACATTGGATCATTCAGAGATCCTCGCTGAACTTCTGGAGTGAGTTTGCTGCACTGAAAGTAAAGGGGCCGAATAATTTTGCACGCACCACTTTTCAGTTTTTTATTTGCTAAAAAAGTTTAAAATATCCAATAGATTTCGTTCCACTTCACAATTGTGTCCCACTTGTTGGTGATTCTTCACAAAAAATTTAAATGTTATATCTTTATGTTTGAAGCCTGAAATGTGGCAAAAGGTTGAAAAGTTCAAGGGGGCCGAATACTTTCGCAAGGCACTGTAAATGTAGACAGTAATTAGAGTACATTGCAGTGTGACACTGACTCACAGTGGACCCTTTGGACAGCTCAGTGTAGTGGAAAGCATTTGTGTATCCACAAATGCATTCCTGAAAAGGCGGAGAGCCGTAAACAGCACTAAATGATCACAAAGGTTTGATGACATGACATATCTTTGTTACTCAGTTTTCGGGAGATAACAACATCTACGTGACACTTCTCTGTTCTACATTGCGTTTTAGTTGACATAACATGGCTATGGCAGACAACATTTATTTTTTGAGCTAACCAATTTTTATGGGTAGCTACAAATTGGTGCCCATGGAATTGAAGAGGATTTGACTGGATTATTGAATAAGGAAATTTGGTTTGAATCCATCTTGTTCGAATTACAACCTCAACATGAATACTGTAGTCCCATTATTTTTTGCGAACTTTCAAGGAGCCCCTTTCTCTGCATTACTTTTTTTTTAATGAGTATTGACTATTGGATCCAGAGGATACAGAATTGTCCTCTACTCTCGCACTGCTTGTCCTCCTGTAGACCCCATCCCACACCACCATAATCCACCTTCCTCTTTGACATCACCAGGGAGCCAACTATCTATTCCGGATTCCTGCAGCTGCCCCCCCGATGATATATCTTCCCTGCACTGCATGGAAGCCTACAGCTTCCTGGGATGTGTGACGTCTGTATCTCAGGAGGTTCCAGGGGACGTTGAACACTTCTGGTCTATAGGAACATGAAGGTAGGGGACAGGTTGAACATGAGTGGAGGGGGTTGGGTTGGTGGAAAGTAAATACTTTAAAGAGGAAGTAAACCCTGATGAGTTTACTTCTTCTTTCATTCCCTGCAAAGGCAAAGCATAACGGACTACTATGCATCGCATAGTAGTCCATTATGTGTCACTTACCTGACACAGGAGCCAGCGAAGTCGCCGCTGTCCCCTGTAGTCCGGCGCATCCATCTTGTTGGTGGAGTCTCGCAGCTCCGCCGCTGTCATTCGGCGAAGCCACGATGACGTCACTCCCACGCATGCACACGGGAGCCGACATGCGCGGCAGCTCCGTCGCTGAGAATGCCGCGCTCAGTGCGCCTGCGCGCCGCTGTCTACGGCGCATGCGCCGTAGACAGCGGTGCCCGTTTTCGGGCAAATATCTCCTAAACCATATAGGTTTAGGAGATATTGCTTGGACCTATAGGTAAGCCTTAATCTAGGCTTACCTGTAGGTCAAAGTGGTTTGTAAGGGTTTACAACCACTTTAAGTAAAGGTCGACTCTGATGCCCCGTACACACGATCGGACATTGATTGGACATTCCGACAACAAAATCCATGGGATTTTTTCTGACGGATGTTGGCTCAAACTTGTCTTGCATACACATGGTCACACAAAGTTGGTAAAAAATTGTGAACATCAAGAACGTGGTGACGTACAACACATACAACGAGCCGAGAAAAATTACGTTCAATAGGCCTTTTGCTTGATTCCAAGCATGCGTGGAACTTTGTGCGTCGGAATTGTGTACACATGATCGGAAATTTCCGACAACAAAATTTGAGAACCAGATCTCAAATTTTGTGCAACGGAAATTTCTATAGAAAATGTCCGATGGAGCCTACATACGGTCGCAATTTCTGACAAAAAGCTCCCATCGAACATTTTCCGTCAGAAAATCCAACCGTGTATACGGGGCATTAGGGTACATAAGGGATTATAGTGTTTGTAAAGGCTGAGGGTGAAAAAAAACCTTCTCTGTGCAGCAGCCCACCTCCCTCCCCTTAATACTTACCTGAGGTTGATCTTCCTCCAGTGATGTGCACAAGAGCCTTGGCTTTCCAGGGACTCTCCCTCCTCATTGGCTAAGACAGCATTGTCAATCACAGCCAGTGAGCCAACGAGGAGAGAAAGGGGGCGGCGGGGCCGAGCCTTGGTTCTGTGTGTGAATGGACATGCAGGGTCGCGGCTCAGGAGCCAGCCTGCCTGAGTGCTCCTCATTGCAAGCTGCTTGCTCTGGGGGGGTACTAGGTAGGAGGGAGGGACCAGGAACGCCGGCGGGGGAACTGAGAAGAGAAGGATCAGGGGCTGCTTTGTGAAAAAACTCTGCACCCAGCAGGTAGTTATAATATGTTTTTTGTTATTTAAAAACAATGACTTTAATATCATTTAACTTCTTGAGATCCGCGCTATAGCCGAATGAAAGCTACAGCGCGGACCTGCTTTGCCGGGACTCTATTGACGTCGTCCCGTGCACGAGTGGCCTGCACGCCCCCTGAGGGGCATGCGCAGCGCGCTCTGTGATCGGCGAGTCTATGAGACTCGTCTGGTCATGGATCGGAGCAAGGGGTTGATCCCGACCCCTTACCACGTGATCAGCTGTCAGCCAATGGCAGCTGATCATGTGATCACAACACAGCCAGTAATCGGCTATTTTTCCTCCTCACCGGCGGCCGTGATCGGGACATCAGTCCCGATCACGGTGAGCTAGGGACAGCTCATCAGTGCCCACCTGGCCCCTGCCAGTGCCACCAAAAATATGCCAAAAAGTGACACCCATCAGTGCCCCTAGTGACACCCATCAGTGCCCACAGTGCCACCTATCAGTGCCCACAATCTTTCTCGCACACACAGTGCTGCACCTCAGTGCCACATATCCGTGCCCATCAGTGTCATGTACCAGTG
This sequence comes from Lithobates pipiens, assembly GCF_037356315.1. Taxonomy (NCBI): domain Eukaryota; kingdom Metazoa; phylum Chordata; class Amphibia; order Anura; family Ranidae; genus Lithobates; species Lithobates pipiens. Next base: position 39,855,985 of record NW_027507764.1, on the reverse strand, counting down.
CCCATCAGTGACGCCCATCAGTGCCCAGCAGTGCCACCTATCAGTGCCACCTATCAGTGCCCATCAGTCCCATCTATCAGTGGTACCTATCAGTGCCCATCCATGCCACCCATCCGTGCCACCCATCCATGCCATCTTATCTGTGCCCATCTTTGCCCATCAGTGCCGCCTTATCTGTGCCCATCAGTACTGCCTTATTTGTGCCTATCGGTGCCACCTTATCTGTGCCTATTAGTGCCGCCTTAACTGTGCCTATCAGTGCCCACCAGAGCCGCCTATCAGTGCCCACTATCGCCGCCTCATCAGCACATTTCAATAAAGGAGAAAAATGACCTGTTTGCAAAATTTTATAACAAACTATTAAACATGATTTTTTTGATTTTTTTATTTTGCATCTTTTTTTGTTTGTTTAGGAAAAAAATCAAACTCCCAACTAATTAAATACCACCAAAAGAAAGCTCTATTTGTGGGAAAAAAAATGATAAAAATTTCATTTGGGTACAGTGTTGTATGGCCGCGCAATTGTCATTCAAAGTGCATCAGCGCTGAAAGCTGAACATTGGTCTGGGCAGGAGGGGGGTTTAAGTGCCCAGTAAGCAAGTGGTTAAATAGAAAAAATTGTATTTAGACTAATTTTTCTATCTTTTTTTCACATTTGTCAATACTGACAGATTAACCAACTCAATAAAGGGAACTTTCACCCCATTCTTGCCCAGGCCATTTTTCAGCTTTTAGCGCTGTCACACTTTCATTGACAATTGCACAATCATGCAACTCTGTACCCAAATGACATTTTTCTTATTTTCTTCACACAAATAAAGCTTTATTTTTGTGGTATTTAATCACTGCTGGGTTTTTTATTTTTTACAAAAAAATAAAAAATGTTCTTAGTTTCTGTCAGTAAATTTTGTCAATAAGTAATTTTTCTCCTTCACTGAAGGCAGAACTGATGGACACTGATAGGCTGCACTGATGGACATTGATGAGGTGGCACTTATGGGCACTGATGAGGAGGCACTAATATGCCACACTTATGGGCACTGATAGGTGGCACTGATGAGCCCTGATAGGTGGCACTGATGAGTGGCACTGGTGGGCACTAATAGGTGGCACTGGTGGGCACTGAAAGGTGGCACTGCTGGGCACTGATAGGCAGCACTAGTGGGTACTAATAGGTGGCATGGATAGGTGGCACTGATGGGCATTTATGGGCGGCACTGATGGGCACTGAAAACCAGCACTGACTGGCATCATTAATGGGCACTGATTGTTAGCACTGGTGGGCACTCATTCCTAGCACTGCTAGCAGTTTATTGTAATCAGGGCACTGATGATCGGTGCCCTGATTACATGTCTTGCTGTCCCCTGTGAGGAGATGCCGCTGATCAGCTCTCCTCACCACACACTCTGTCATTGTGAGATGAGGAGCGCCGATTACCGGCACTTCTGTGTTTACATGTGACCGGCTGTGATTGGACACAGCCGATCACATGGTTAAAGAGCCGCATCATCAGCTCTTTACAGAGATCGTGTTGCTAAAACATGGTCACGACCGCCGTGCTGTGCGCCCCGGCTGATGCGCTAGAACGGCCGCTCTGGGAGGACGTCATATGGCATTCTTCCTACTAATCCCCAATGATTTAATTTTAGCAGGGGTTCCCTGAGACCCAACAACTATTTCAAGGGTTCCCCGCAGTAGAAAGGTTGAGATTAGGAAAAAGGGGGGGGTGGGGGAAACACAGCGCTACCTAACAACCTTACAATAAAGTAATTAAGTGAATGGCATAAACCAGCAGCTGACATACAAACAAACCAAGTCAAATAACTATATATATATATAACAACAAATGCAGCGCTAGAAAAACATAAATAGTGAAGTACTTAATACAAGTGACTTTTTTGGCCAGATAAAATTAGCAGTGAAAAGAAAAACTATTTGGTGACAGCAAACACAATCTATGTCATGCTGCCTAATAACAAAAAAATTAAGTGAAGATGATTTTATAAAATAACAAAATGATGGCAGTCAGTCCTTAACCACTTGCTTACTGGGCACTTAAACCCCCCTCCTGCCCAGACCAATTTTCAGCTTTCAGCGCTGATGCACTTTGAATGACAATTGTGCGGGCATACAACACTGTACCCAAATGAAATTTTTATCATTTTTTCCCCACAAATAGAGCTTTCTTTTGGTGGTATTTAGTTACAGCTCGGAGTTTTATTTTTTGCTAAACAAACAAAAAAAGATGCAAAAAAAAAAAAAAGAAAAGAAAATCATGTTTAATAGTTTGTTATAAAATTTTGCAAACAGGTCATTTTTCTCCTTCATTGAAGTGCGCTGATGAGGCGGCACTGATAGGCTGCATTGGTGGGCACTGATAGGCTGCAATGGTGGGCACTGATAGGCATAGTTAAGGCGGCACTAATAGGCACAGATAAGGTGGCACCGATGGGCACAGATAAGGTGGCACTGATGGGCAAAGATGGGCACAGATAAGATGGCACGGATGGGTGGCACAGATGGGTGGAACTAAGGGGCACTGATAGGTACCACTGATAGATGGGACTGATGGGCACTGATAGGTGGCACTGATAGGTGGCTCTGATAGGTGGCACTGCTGGGCACTGATGGGCGGCACTGATGGGCACTGGTAGATGACACTGATGGGCACGGATATGTGGCACTGGGGTGCAGCACCTTTGTTGAGGCAGATTGTGGGCACTGCTGGGTGGCACTGTGGGCACTGCTGGGTGGCACTGCTGGGTGGCTCTGTGGGCACTGCTGGGTGGCACTGTGGGCACTGCTGGGTGGCACTATGGGCACTGCTGGGTGGCACTGACGGGGGGCACTTATATTTTATTGAGGTGGCACTGGCAGGGGGCAGGTGGGCACTGGCAGGGCTGGCCGTGATCGGGACTGATGTCCCGATCACGGTCGCCGGTGATCGGCTTTTTTTTTTTCTCCTTGCGCTGTCAGCGCGAGGAGGAATAATAGCCGATTACCGGCTCCGTTGTATCACATGATCAGCTGTCATTGGCTGACAGCTGATCACGTGATAAGGGGTCGGGATCGACCCCTTGCTCGGATCGGTGATCAGGCGAATCCCCCCAGGGGGCGCGCAGGCCGCTCGTGCACGGGACGATGTCAATAGACGTAGTCCCGGCAAAGGAGGTCCACGCTGTAGCCGTCATTCGGCTATAGCACGGGTCTCAAGTGGTTAAACCAATAATTCTAAAATGTCCACCAATGAAAAAAGTAGGCAAGATGGATTCAAATATTCTGTTGACCCGAACTGTAAAAAACCTTCAGCCCTCAACCAAGATTTTGGGGGATTTTTCAAAGAATAAAAGGTAGGTACTCTTACCAGAAGTGTTGGACACAAAATACCTTACAGCAAATGTGTCATTCAAGATTATAGAGACTCCACCTGTCTCAAAGGACCCGAACACGTTGAATCCTGGATCACACTCGGAGCAGTTGGTATCCTCTCTGTTGTCCGGCTTCTAAGCAAAGTCACCAGGGTATAAGATTCCACACACTTTAACGAGGTTCCAGTTAATTTCCGATGGTTTTTAATCCAGAATGGCTCGAAAAGGATCAGGCATGTTGATCCATATGATATCCAGGTGACAGTAGTACACACATTCTTTGTCCTTGTATGTATAACATGTACAGCGTTTCTCCCTCCTGTGTGAGCCCCCAGAGTCTGGTTCCAAGTGGAAACTGGGGCTCATTTGATCATATCCAGGTATGGGGGTTCCCTGGGGCCCAGGAGATGTGGATCCTGGATGTTGGGCAACTCCTGACTGTAGAAAGATAGCTGCCGATTCCTTCTCTCCCCTGCCTGCCTTTCTTCCACCTTCCTTGATCTGAGGGCTCACCTTCCCCCCAGAGAGCTGAGGCAAGAGAGCCAGCACAAACCCTGTACTAGATGAAGACAGATTAAATAAAGGCAGGCAGGGGAGAGAAGGAATCGGCAGCTATCTTTCTACAGTCAGGAGCTGCCCAACATCCAGGATCCACATCTCCTGGGCCCCAGGGAACCCCCATACCTGGATATGATCAAATGAGCCCCAGTTTCCACTTGGAACCAGACTCTGGGGGCTCACACAGGAGGGAGAAACGCTGTACATGTTATACATACAAGGACAAAGAATGTGTGTACTACTGTCACCTGGATATCATATGGATCAACATGCCTGATCCTTTTTGAGCCATTCCGGATTAAAAACCATTGGAAATTAACTGGAACCTCATTGAAGTGTGACTGCCATCATTTTATTTTATAAAATCATCTTCACTTAATTTTTTTGTTATTAGGCAGCATGACATAGATTGTGTTTGCTGTCACCAAAAAAGTCACTTGAATTAGTCACTTCACTATTTATGTTTTTCTAGCGCTGCATTTGTTGTTGTAGAAAGATTGAGATTGGCCGATCTATATCTTGAAATGTTACCATAGTCTATATCAGACTTTCTCCAACTTTTAACCCTAGAGGAACCCCAAAAATAATTTTCATGTCTCGAGGAACCCTTACTAAATTCATCAGGGCTCAATAGTAACAATTCCCCTTATATCGGGGGTCAACAGGAAGAATGCCCCCCCTTATAGTGCTGCTCAGAATGCCACCCTTAAAGACAGCTAAAAAGATATTTGGTGTCATGCTGCTGGCTTTGCTAAGTGGTGCTGAACCTTGAACTCTGTAGGCATCATCAAATAGGTGGTTCATCAGCCACAGCTCAAGGAACCCTTAGCAACCTCTGGAGGAACCCCAGGGTTCTACGAAACCCTGGCTGAGAATGGCTGATCTATACATATTTAAAGAGACCCTGTCTCCCTTTTCTACCCTTACAACTAAACACAGGAAGGCAATCTGTACAGTATTACATAAACCTACAGAAGGGCTTCCTGCTACTGTGCTCTAAGATTCTTGAGTATAGATACCATTGTGTTGCCCTGTGAGACTTCTGGGACGATGATCAGTAAGTTGATCACACAATATTAACCCCTTCATGCCTAAGGGTAAAATAAATCTTAATGCCTAAGCACAATTTTGTAACTTTGGCATGTGTTCGTAAAAAAACTGTACATATCATCACAACTATTTTGTGCATCCAGGTGCATTATACCACATTTTCTTCAGGACAAATTGGGCTTTAATTTTTTCATGTTTTTGTTTGTATTATCAAAGGAAAACTGGCTTAAAATAGTAAATAAATAAATAAATTATATATATATATATATATATATATATATATATATATATAGTTATATATATATATATATATATATATATATATATATATATATATATATATATATATATATATATATATATATATATATATATAGTTATATAGTTATATAGTTATATAGCTATTTTAAATTTAGGTGTATATTTCTTGTTACTACAATAACCTACCACCCAATAACAACCCAAAATAAATTCTTCTGCTCCTGATGATCACAGCCACCTAAAACATACCGACACTAAAATATTTAAAGAATCTCCTGCCAAAAATATACTGACCCTTACACTTCACCTTTGTCCCTTACTTGACCCAAATACTAACGCTGGCACTGACCTAGATCAAACCTTGATCAAGATTTTTTTCTTTTATTTCTTTATTATTTATTAATTATTTTACACACACTTTTTTTCCCTCTCTGCAATGAAAGAGAAAGATACATTGTATCTTCCATCTCCATTCACAGAAAGAGAAACACAGGGGCGGGCTTCACAGTGACTGATCACTGTGGTAACTAATCATTGGCTACCCCAGCGATCAGTTGCCCCAAAATCAGGAGCTCCAGGTCCTGATCGTTAGTATGGGGCCCAGGGCTCTCCGTGAGCCCCTGGCCTCTGTGCTGGAAATGCGCTGTTTGGCGTGCTCCCAGTGCAAATGAAGATATGCATATATATGCGGCCCCACGGGAAAGAGCCCAGTGCAGCGGGCCTGCATCTACACTATATTTCCAAAATTATTGGGACACCTGCCTTTAATCATACATGGCATCCCAGTCTTAGTCCATAGGTAGGGTTCAATATTGAGTTGGTCCACCCTTTGCAGCTTTAACAGCTTCAACTCTTATGGGAAGGCCGTCCACAAGGTTTAGGGATGTGTCTATGGGAATGTTTGACCATTCTTTCAGAAGCGCATTTGTGAGGTCAGGCACTGATGTGGCTCGCGGTCTCAACTCAAATTTATCCCAAATGGGTTCTATCAGGTTGAGGTCAGGACTCAAGGCTAGGTCAGTCAAGTTCCTCCACCCCAAACTTGCTCATCCATGTCTTTATGGACCTCACTCTGTGCACTGGTGTGCAGTCATGTTGGAACAGAAAGGGGCCATCCCCAAACTGTTTCCACAAAGTTGGGAGCATGAAATTCTCCAAAATTTCTTGGTATGCTGACGTCTTAAGTGTTCCCTTCACTGGAACTAAGGGGCCAATCCCAACCCCTGAAAAACAACCCCACACCATAATCCCCCCTCCACCAAATGATTTGGACCAGTGCACAAAGCAAGGTCCATAAAGATATGGATGAGTGAGTTTGGTGTAGAGGAACTTGACTGGCCTGCACTGTCCTGACCTCAACCCGATAGAAGAGCTTTAGCATGAAATGGAACGGACACTCCGAGCCAGGCCTTCTAATCCAACATCAATGCCTGACTGTCAGAAACCATGAATCAGAATGAGACAGAAGTACAGTTAAATCACACTTGTATAATAATAATAATAACAATTAATAAAAGGTAAACAGTAAACGTAGTCAAAATATAGCCAGAGTTCAGGAATCAAAACAAGTAGTCAGACAAGCCAAAACATTAGGGGCCAGAGATGAGGGTAGTAGAACAGCAAGCAGGATCTGGAGCCAGAAGGCGCAGGATCTGGAGCCAGAAGGAATGTCAGCCTTTAACAGGAACACAGGAGAGCATCTCTAGAGACGTGACCAAGGCGAAACCAGAGATCATCTGGGCTGGATGGCTTAAGTAGGCAGGATTGATGAGCAGGATATAATCAACAGATGAGTCACTGTGGCGAGAAAGGAGCTGGCAATTAGCCGACAGCTGAGCGGCCAGCTTTGAGAAGTAAGGGCTGAGCCCAGCCCTGACACCAACCTCACAAATGCTCTTCTGGAAGAATGGTCAAACATTCCCATAGACACACTCGTAAAACCTTGTGAACGGCCTTCCCAGAAGAGTTGAAGCTGTTATAGCTGCAAAGGGTGGGCCAACTCTATATTGAACCCTACGGACTAAGACTGGGATGCCATTAAAGTTCATGTGCCTGTAAAGGCAGGCGTCCCAATACTTTTGGTAATATAGTGTATGTGTTACATCGTTGGGAAGGGGTTAAATTAGCACCCAAGGTAAATGATCTTTGTTTGTCCATTCATTAAAAACTATAAGTAATGATTTCTGTGTTCTCTTTTTTTTCTTTGCTCCTCTTGGCCCCGGAGTAAACTCATAACTTGTTTCATCCAGTTTGTCATTAGCGATCAGGAAGTCACTCCCTACAAACAGCATTTTGTTTCCGAATAGTTTGCTCTTTTCCCTTATTCTCACTTATAGGCCATCTTATTTTTACCAGCGTTACGTCACACATGTTTAGTCTTGTGTACACCGAATTTGCATTCTGTTTACAGGGTCCAAAAAGTTTTCAATGTTCCCACCAACTGCCTAATTGGTGTTCATGCTTACTGTACACCAGTACATCATTAAGAGGCATCTCTGCCATTAAATACACAACAAAGACTCGTTTCATTTCCAAAATAAGAGACTACAGACAGGGCGTAGTTCTTTATGTCCTTTATTGCAAGTTTGGCACAAAAAAGTCAATTTTGAATCCTGTTTGGATAGAAGCTGCCTTATGATTTCATGATGGTTTTGAAGTGGAAAGCCCAGCAAATTAAAAAAGAAATTACCACTGGTATAACATAATTACTGTTTGTACATATAGTTTCCATAGATATCTAAACGTGTTGGACATTCCAATATGGAGTTGGCCCCTGTGATGATAATGATGCCGAACCATCCGCAACCTTTGTGGAAGGAATGGGGAAGTCATATTGAATACAGTGCAACTCTAATTGGTAATAGTGGGTTATCCTCGCGCTACAATGGTGAATTAAAGAGAACTGGTATGGTTGCAGAAAACCACCGGCAGAGGTGCAAACCCTCCCCTCAAGTGATAATGGGTAAACAAAGAATGGTGTTGCGCTCCACACAAAATTAATTAAATCTAGTAACAAAATTAATAAATAATCGCATATAAAATCTAAAAGACGCACCTATGCGATTAAAATTACTTTAAATTATATCTACAACCTATGTGCTAAAAATTATACAAAGCGATTAATGGGGTGTTCAGAATATACACTTAATCCTAGTGTTATTCATAATAGAGAAATATAGATCTATACAATCGTAATAAAGTGCAAGTGAAGTAATCAAAATGAAAACGCAAATCCTGATAATATCAATTCAGAAAGTCGTGAAATCAAGCAAGTGTGTCTCAGTCCATAAAAGTGCATCCAAGTGCCAACGTGTATACAGAAAATTGTGTAAGGGTAAAATCCAACAAATAGATACACAATAGAAAAAATATAAAAATATGTGTAAAAATATATCAAAAGGTAAATAGAAAAACCTAAAAGACAGCAATTCCAAAAAAGGGGTTTCTTAAAGTGTCTCTTAATTAACATAAAGGACTAGTAATCCATATCAGTTCATGCAAAAATAGAGTGAATCCACACTGTGCTAAGTGAAGGGTTAATCCTGTGAATAAACACGGGATAGTTCCACCGGTGATCTTATAGTTCCTCAAACGTGGGTGCTCACACACTGAGTGCAGTGGGTACCTTACCTCACTGCTGTCAGTTAGACAGCAATATGCTCCAATATATACGGTGTATCCTCGATTGGGATGTGTATCCTCAGTTGGTATAGGTACAGCAGTATACTCCAATGATTTGCGGTGTGTATCCTAAGTGTAGTGCAAGCGCCCCCAAAAATCTTTAAGTGTATATTCTGAACACCCGATTAATCACTTTGTATAATTTTTAGCACATAGGTTGTAGATATAATTTTAAGTAATTTTAATCGCATAGGTGCGTCTTTTAGATTTTATATGCGATTATTTATTAATTTTGTTACTAGATTTAATTAATTTTGTGTGGAGCGCAACACCATTCTTTGTTTACCCAGTACAACTCTAATATTTTTTCAAAATTTGCAATTCCATAACCAGAATGGTCAGATTTAAATCTCATGTCTATGCTAGGAATTCTTCGAAGGTTACACATCGGGCAAATGAAAGCATTCAATCATCAAACAGATTAACACAAAGGATTGCAGAAAAACATCAAACCCTACTTACCACATATTTTCAAGACACCCTTGAAGGGGCCTGATTGTAAATGATTTTTGTAAATCTGTTGTAAAACAGTCTAGAATTAATACAGTCCTGTAAGTCTGGTTTTATTTGAACTGAGGATGAACTTTGGTACATCTCAAGCTCTTAACTCTTTCTGTAATCTATAACTCTTACTATAATGGCGTTACAATATTGAGAGTAATAGCGGACCAGCCAACATTACCACAATCTATCCCATCAAGAGGTCCTAATGTGAGTGGTGCACACTGTTCAGCAGTATATGCAGGAGGTGACCCATGTGGATTTCATTGCTAAGGTGATACTTCAAATACAGATCCGGTTCTGGGAGGCACAGTAATCTGGAGACCCCAGTTCTGAGACTATCCTTTCTCCATGGGCTCATACCTTAACTTGTGGGTATTCCCCTCTCCTCCCCCTCTGTGATCCCTTCAATAAGGGCAAGGCCATTCTTTATATATTACACTGTATACTGTCAGTGAATCCATGACTATGACCATAACTTTACACTGCAATTCAGCTCCTTGGTTCCCCTACCTATCATCTCATTGGAGAACTGTGGCTCTAGCTTATTTTGTCTAGTATTTCTAGACTTGGTCAATGCTATTTCTTGGGAGTGGGGTTTTGGGTGCCACATATTGTTCCCCCCCCTTTCTTCCCTCGCCCTTCCTTGGTTAGGCCCTTGTGTATGCTCCATGATCATTTGCCACCGATCTTTCTACATTCAAAACTGATCAGCACTCACCCAATCAGTCCTGAGTAAGCAAGTTAGTCTTGTTAAATGCGTTGACATGGAGGAATCGTGGACTTGATCTTTGATATCCATGCTAATACTCCTTACTATACTCCTATTGAAGGACTTACAAACACACAACATTGTCTAGCTGGATCTGGATCTCCATACTTGGGATTGGGTATCCTCTGATCTATTGAATATAGAGGGTGCAATCATCAATTTACATTTTTTAATATTTGTAATAAAGATAACAACTTTTAAATACAAATTGCCTCATGTTATGCCTACCAAGTCTGCATTGTTGTTGAGAAATTAGGGTTCTACTTCTCTCTTCCTTCTTTATGATATTTTGGACGTGGCTAGGTGGGGTCCTTTTGATGGAGTTACAATATTAAAAATTTGATACGTCAATCCATAAGAGTTCAAACCCACCTACATTTTAAGGTGCAGAGAGCTGATTGGCCACAGTGTACATCCAAAGGGGGACTTACATTGGATTCATGCCATATTTGGTGTCTATCAAATTGTAATTTTATCTAGTTCTATAATATGTTGGTTATCAAACTGTGAAACCTTGTCAGATAGAACTATAGATATAGTTACAACCCTTTAGCACATCACACCTTTCATTGGATGTGCTAATTATATAAATGCCCTCTCTAGGGACCAGAAATGATAGCCTAATTTTCAGCAAGAGTCTTTTTATGAAAGCCAGTGACTATACATGGGACCAAAGACTGGGTGAACTTTGCTAAGTATTTTTAACTTTCAATTCTTTTTTTTACTGTTGCTAATTGTTTGTTTTGTAATATTTATTTTTCTGTAAATACTTTCCTGCATTGGATTTTCCTTTTTTTAAGTAAAACAATATTGAAAATTGTTAAACTGAATTACTAAATGCTCTAATCAGAAACTTTAAGAACGTTTACCTCTTTGATGAATGCCACTCTATTGAAAATGATGTTACATTTCTGTCAGGCCCTAGCAGTTATTTCTTTACAAAAGCTGGTATTTCAACAGCAGAAAGGTGTGTGTTTCCATTAAAACGTGTGGTGATTGCTACTGCATGTGTGTGTAAAGGGTTAACTGCAATGTTAACGATTCTCCTGACAGATGGTGAGCTGTGTCAATGCCTGCATTAGTGACACTATCCCTTTTTATGTTCCTGTTGGAGCATACTCTGCGTGGCATTATGGACAGGGCACTCAAGGCAGAGATGCAGGAGGGAGAGGAGGACTTTCTTTCCTCTCAATACCTGCTTTATGCAGACACCAGAGTAGAAGGAGTAGGATTCTGGCAGTTTTGGAGGCATTGAAGCAGAGGTAGACATACGTCAAACCTTAGAGGTGGTTTTCAGTCCCCAGAAACTTTGTGAGTAGTACACGGCTGGGAGGAGGCAGTTCCAGATAGTGTAAGCCTCAGTGCCCCCGAGGACTTAAGGAGAAGGATCATTATTGGTTGGCAACCCTCCTCTGTTTCAAGGGGAAAGTCTCAGAACCCATTCTGCCCTTGTAGAGGGAGCACAGGATCAAATACAGTATCTTTAAGACACCTTAAAGAGGAGTTTATGTAACGCCTTTCCAGACTCTGGTAGGTTACACTCTCAAGGAAAAGGTAGTTTTGAGGCTTCTGTTGGTCAAAGGAGGAGCAGTAGAGAAAGGGGCTGCTTAAAAGGGGTTGTAAACCTTTGTGATTTTTCACCTTAATGCATCCTATGCATTAAGGTGAAAAAACACCTGGCAGTGACGGGCCCCTCAGCCCCCCTGTTTTACTCACCTGAGCCCTGAAACTTGACCTGGCTGGGACGTGCAGGGCATTCTCGGCTCTTGATTGGATAGATTGATAGCAGCGCAGCCATTGGCTCCTGCTGCTGACTATCAAATCCAATGACGTGGGCCCCGGGGGGGGGGGCTAACCTAGGGGTTATCTGATGTGGGGAGGAGCTGTGAGAGCCGCCGAGGGACTCCCACACTCCAAAGACATGCAGGTAGATTAATTGGCTTCTGTCCAAAATTGGCCCTAGTGTATGAATGGGGACCTTGGATTGTGGGCTCCTTGAAGATAGGGACTGATGTGAGTGTGCAATGTACAGGGATAGGGACAATTGTTGACATTCAGGTTGAACTGGATGGACTGGTGTCTTTATTCAACCTTACTAACTATGTAACTATGTATATGGTGGAAGATTATCTAGGGGTGAAAACAGACATGGAGAGCTTTCCAGTAGACAATCCACTGGGTTACTGGGTCATGAGAATAAACTGGCCACTGGCCAGTGTGCAATTAAGCTGCTGGGCTGCTCTGCATCCAACATGCTTTCCGAATGTGCATTCAGTGCTGCTGGAGGTTTTGTGACAGAAAAAAGAGAGTGTCTGTCCACAGACTCCATTGACCAGCTGACATTTGTAAAAATGAATCAGTCCTGGATTAGCAGCAGCTATCAAGGCCCTGATGCTGATGTTGCTGAATAAATGATTTCGGGTTCGGGAATCTTGGACAGTGTAGGCTGCCTAGCTTTTTGGATGTTGATTTTACCTTGAAGTACATTTTTGGTACAGGTATTATGGGCACAATTAACACCAATGCTTCCACACCTGTTTGACAGGTGCATATAATTTCAGATTTTTACAGCAAGGCCAATTCTTGCTTTCATCATGAGTTCCTCTATAAAGTTACAGTGTGAACGCGCTACCGAAACCCAATTTTTCCATACCTTTTTGATGGATGCATGTCATTTACATTTTTTACAGAAAGGCCAATTCTTGCTTTCATCAAGAGTACCTCTATAGGGTTATGCTGTGAAGGCGCCAAAACACCCAAAGCCCAACTTTTCCACACCTGTTTGACAGGTGCATATATTTTCAATTGGTTACAGAAAGGCCAATTCTTGCTTTCTGAAGAGTACCTCTAAGCATTTCCTGCTCTCTTCGGCGGTGCGTTCTCAGAGAATTATGCTGGGAAATTTTTTCTTCCTTTCACTGGTTTGTAGATCAGTGAAGCTGAAGTGGGGTATGGAATACAAGGGATACCTGGCCTCTGTGGATGGCTTCATGAACATGCAGCTTGCCATTACAGAATGGTATATTAATGGGACATTGTCTGGACATCTTGGAGAAGTTCTAATAAGGTGTAATAATGTATTGTATATACAAGGAGTAGAAGAGGAGGAAGAAGATGGCGAGAAGAGTGAATAACGCAATTTCCAAATTAGTTTTGTAAATTTTGAAACTTCTCTTTTGAGGCTATTGTTGGACATTGTTTTTGTATGTTTTTTTTTAAAGAAAAATACCTCTATAGGGTTACGGTGTGAAGGTACCACCAACACCCAAAACCAAATTTTTCCGCACCTATTACTTCTATCCAAAGTCTGTGAAAGAGACACCAGACTTTAGCAAAAAAAAATTTAAAATAGTTAATCTTGGCCTGAGTGTACTCTAATTTGGCTTCTTTACATAAGACTTGCTCACTGTGGTGCAAAACGTTGTCATTGTCTAAAGTCAGAATTTATCCAAAAAAAATCACCAATCTTTTTCCGAGTGCACTAAATTATGGCCTCATCATACAGACTGGCTCCCCAAGCTGTTGTTTACAAAATAAAAAAAACTTGCAGGGAAAATCAATTTGTCATTGTCAATGCTTTGCTGCAGCAGGTTGTACAGTGCCTTGCAAAAGTATTCACCCCCCCATTGGCTTTTTACCTATTTTGTTAAATTGCATTACGTTTGACCTGGGCTCTGTGCTGTGCTAGTGTACAAGAAAAAAGTAGGAGATTTTGCATTTTTCTGCAGCAAGTTCTGATGAGCCGTAACACCATGCAACATGCTGCAGCAAATAAGAATTGCATAAAAAGAAAAGCACAAGCACTACGATGCATTGTAACAATGCCTGGCAGCGCACATTCGCAATGTTCTCAATTGCAGGTGTGCTATGTGCAGATTATCACACACTGCGTAATGTGAATGAGCCCTTAAAGGCTCTACTATTTTGAGTTTGCTTACGTGGCTTGGCAAACAATAAACAGACATGCACATGTGATATAAATTATCATTGGACAATGGTGAACTCTGGACAGTCCACCCAGCCCAAACAAAGGGAAAACTGGTCATTTGGCACAGCCGCGTTTCCCTTCTTTGATTAGCCGCGTCAATATTTCAAGGTCAACACATGCATGAGAAATTAAACCTTTCAACCCGACATCGAGGAGGAAATTTTTTAATCACAAAACAAACGCCTGCCTCTGAAGTGACTTTTAATTTCTCATGATTACAACTGCAATAAATCCAACATTCTCCAAATCATGTCACAAAGCTGATTGTTCCAGACTTAAAAGAGCATGTTTACAAGGCACAAAATTAAAGCTGAACTCCAGTGTCACCTTCGGCCCTGCACAGTTTTACAGGCTGTTCTCCTGTACGGAAATCGCTTATGCTGATTTTACGGCACACTGTGAGCTTCTCACAATGCGCATCGGAAGCTTGTAGACAGACGCCCTCATGCTAGCTTAACCACTTTTTTACTGCGCTATAGCTGAATGTTGGCTACAGCGCAGTTGCAAAGTTCTGGGAGGGCTTTGTGATAACAGCTGATCACAGATCGAGGTATAGAGCCATTCACCTTGGCTCTTTACCACGTGATCAGCTGTGTCCAATCACTGCAGCACAGAAGTTTTTTTTTACTTTAATGCCTAGAATGCTTTAAGGTAAAAAAGAGGCTTTAGAACCACTTGAACAGCTATTTGAACAGCTATTTTACTCAGTGAAAGACGTTTCAGGCTGGGTTTACACCATAGAATGCAGCGGCTCACAGCAAGGGTCCGGTGCATCTCCATTCACCATATCAGGTCTGATTTCAGCCCAAATGTTTGGCTGAATTCAGACTTGAAACGGATCAAAATACGCACAGGGCTCCTGTGCAATTGGCGCCGGAGCCGCTGTGGAGATGTGTGAACCGACTCCATTGAGAGCCAGTCACAATCTCCTGCATTGCGAATTGGATGTGGGTTACTGTGAACCCAGCCTTACTGATTACTTGAAGAATGAGAGTGTGCTTGGGAGATCTATTGTTGCTGGTGGGGGGTCTATTTATGCAGAAGGGGGTCTATTGTTGCTGGGGGGGCTATTTTTGCTGGCTGCAAGGTATTTATTTTACCACTTTTCTTGTTGTCATTAACACATTCCATACAATTTACTGAGCACCAAAAAATGATAATTGGTTCTGCATTCTCTAAAAATGGTGGTACTTGGTGGTGGGTAGGGAGTGGAACCAATGGACAGTGCTCAGAGGTGGGTAGGGGGTGGAAACAATGGGCGGTGCTCAGAGGTGGGTAGGGGGTGGAAACAATGGACAGTGCTCAGAGGTGGGTATGGGGTGGAACCAATGGACAGTGCTAAGAGGTGGTTAGGGGCTGGAACCAATGGACTGTGCTCAGAGGTAGGTAGTGGATGGAACCAATGGATGGTGCTCAGAGGTGGGTAGGGGGTGGAACCAATGGACGGTGCCTAGAGGTGGGTAGTGGGTGGAACCAAGGGACAGTGCTCAGAGTTGGGTAGGGGGTGGGATCAATGGACGGTGCTTAGAGGTGGATAGGGGGTGGAACCAATGGACGGTGCCTAGAGGTGGATAGTGGGTGGAACCAAGGGACAGTGCTCAGAGTTGGGTAGGGGGTGGAACCAATCGACGGTGCTCAGAGGTGGGTAGGGGGTGGAACCAATGGACGGTGTCTAGAGGTGGGTGGAACCAAGGGACAGTGCTCAGAGTTGGGTAGGGGGTGGAACCAATGGACGGTGCTCAGAGGTGGGTAGGGGATGGAACCAAGGGACAGTGCTCAGAGTTGGGTAGGGGGTGGAACCAATGGACAGTGCTCAGAGGTGGGTAGGGGGTGGAACCAAGGGACAGTGCTCAGAGTTGGGTAGGGGGTGGAACCAATGGACAGTGCTCAGAGTTGGGTAGGGGGTGGAACCATTAAACGGTGCCTAGAGGTGGGTAGTGGGTGGAACCAAGGTACAGTGCTCAGAGTTGGGTAGGGGGTGGAACCAATGGACAGTGCTCAGAGTTGGGTAGGGGGTGGAACCATTAAACGGTGCCTAGAGGTGGGTAGTGAGTGGAACCAATGGACAGTGCTCAGAGGTGGGTAGGGGGTGGAACCAAGGTACAGTGCTCAGAGTTGGGTAGGGGGTGGAACCAATGGATGGTGCTCAGAGGTGGGTATGGGGTGGAACCAATGGATGGTGCTCAGAGGTCAGTATAGGGTGGAACCAATGGACGGTGCTCAGAGGTGGGTATGGGGTGGAACCAATGGATGGTGCTCACGGGTGGGTGGGGGTAATCTGTGACTTGGAATAGGGAGTACCTGTACCTTTTCTCTGACAAAAATGCCCTGTTGGTTACTTTGCAGTGTAACCTGGTATGCAATAGGAAAGCAAAAACACGTCACCTGAGCATCCAGGTGCAACTGTAAGGAGATGGTTTTTTTTTTAGTTTGTATATCTGTTTTACAGACAATTGGAAATACACGTTTTGGACCTGAAAATTATTTTGAAGTCCCCCAACATTTATTTTCCAAAAGCAGAGACCCTGTAGAAAAGAATGCTATACCAATTGAAAACAAATCCCCGTCTTATGGACCATAAAATAATGTAAATGTAAAGTGCTGTTTGGGGCTGCAACTGACAATTATTTTCATAATCAATTAGTTGGCCAATTATTGTTTTGATTAATCGGATAAAAACCTCAATAAAAGCGTGGTGTGCAAATTAGATAATATGTTATGTTATGTTAACTATAAGTAAAAAACAAAACAAAAAAACAAACAAACAAATGATTCTTCATTATCTATATGCTGATTGGTTTCTATGCAGAGCGGCACCAGATTTTCCCTTCCCCAGTTTTAGTAAATTAACCCCATTAAGAAGCAGCATGTTTTTTATATCACCAGGCTTGATGGTGTTAAAAACTAAAAATTTGTCCATTACAGTACAAACACAAATGAGCTGAGCTGCAGATAATCACTATTATAAGGGTTTAATTTGTACTTTGAAACAGGGAAAGTAATATCCCTCCTCCTCCATGCTCACTAACCAGCTAAACACAATAAGGGCCCATATTACATGCAGATTGAGTGATTGATTGACCTCCCTTTTATTCTAGAACACAGGCTGGAGGGGCGTGACACAAGCCTATGACTGTCAGAAATCCACCCACAACATGTTATTTCCACAAAATAATAAAGACTTGATTTCAAAAACATATTCGTATGCCAATTCCATTTTTTTTTATTGATATTAATTATTTATTTTTTATTCTATATTCCAAAGTATGTTTTTTTTTCTATGTTGATCATGTGACCAGCAGCAGAGGACTAGAAGCTCCTCCTGCTTATCTTTCCCTGCAGACAGGCTGGGAGAGAGCTGGGTCATGTGACAACTGTATATTGATTAGGAAAAAGATACTTAGCGTTTTTTGTTCTTAAAATAATTACAGTGCCATCATCTATATACAGTTGTAGCGGCCATAACCCGTTGCAGGGCGGCCTTAACCTTTTGGGCTTACCGGTTACCTCCGCTTGGCTTGTCCTTCACGTCTAGGGGTTCCCAGGGTTGATATCCAACAACTTTGGACGCTGACACCAATAAAGTCCTTTTGAAAGGTTTTATTTTGCAGGGGTAACATCCAACAACACGGTCTAATATGGGAACAGAGGGCAAGGGTGAAGAACTCAGGTCACCTCGAACTGCTAGTATAACAAAGTCTCTATTCCAGCGCAGAGAGTAGCCACTCGCAGCTGGGCGCTTCAAGGCTGAACAGATCTCTAGCCAGAGATTATGGCAATCAGCACGTTGATTCAGAACTTAGAAAATCTCTAACCTTGAACAAGTTGTAACTGGAAGCGAATAGGAACCTTTTTCCTCAGTACCTGGAATGTTCTCTGTCTCCTTAATAGTACTGGAAAAAATGTCCTTTCCAACTCAGTAACCAGGCACTTCTCAGGATGCCACTTGCCGGCCCTCCTCCGAAGAGTCCTCCCCCGGTCACTTTCACGAGCTGTGGTGCCCCTCCAAGGCGAGAGCACACCCGGACACCTTGAATCCTCCCTCAGTTACTGTGCCCTGGACAGGCATGTACTGGCCATTGGGACTACCGGGAGTTTCCCGGTGGGCCGATGGCTCAGTGGGCCACTCTGATGTAAGGGGGCTGGTGATGGGCCACTCTCATGTAAGGGGGTGCTGATGGGACACTCTGATATAAGGGGGTGCTGATAGGACACTCTGATGTAAGGGGGCTGGTAATGGGACCCTCTGATGTAAGGGGTGCTGATGGGGCACTCTGTTGTAAGGGGGCTGGTGATGGGAAACTCTGATGTAAGGGAGTGCTAATGGGACACTCAAAATGTAAGTGGGCCAGTCTGGATGAAGTCCAGGGCCAAATTTCTGTCCCAGTCCAGCCCTGGCCCTGGACCAGCCGGCTCTGAGACTCGGGAACAGACGGATCCCTACCCCAGACCAGGCGGGTCTATTGGGGCTAACCAACAGAAGCATGTTGCAGGGCTTCGAACATCCCGTGACCGTGATCCCTCGCGGGGCTACCATGGTCCATGAGAACAAGAATAGACCATTTGAACACGTGACTTCAACATCTTAAGTACCCCTTCCCCAGACTCCTCAGCGGGGCCCGGCACACCTACTGATTGGTTCAGAGGAAGTTGATACCCAAAACGTCCAACCAGGCCTGATTCTGGCCTGTCATGTGTCCCTCACCGTACACACGGCCAAGCAGAACTTCTAACACAGCCCAGCCAAACTGACGTCAAAGTTAACCTACATAATTTACCCTCAGAACCCCACTACTGTTCTGAGGCAAAAACTAAATTTACACATGAATGACATTTTGTCCAAAGTGTCATCCGCTACACAGAAATAGAAGGAATCATGTAAATTAAACAGTCTGTGTTTAGTATTAATTTAACCACTTGGTGCCTGCGCTATAGCCGAAACACGGCTACAGCGAGGGATAAAAAATGCCTGGAAGGCGTACATGGACATCCTCCCATTCCCGCAATAGAAATCTCAGTGGTGATTAAATACCAGCAAAACAAAGCTCTATTTGTGTGAAAAAAATTATAAAAATGTCATATGGGTACAGTGTAGGACGACCGTGCAATTGCTATTCAAATTGTGAGAGTGCTGAAAGCTCACAATTGGCCTGCGCAGGAAGAGGGGTGTAAGTTCCCCCGATAAGCAAGTGGTTAAGGAAAAAGATGTACCATCTGCAGAAGCCCTCCCCTCTTTCCCTCTTCTCACAGGGCACAAGGCCGCTGGCAGGGGGTGAGGCAAAGCCACGCTCTGTGTGTCTATGGATGCGCACCGCCTGGCTCATGGGCGCGCCCGCATGAAAGGCCCCACATCACATGGCTTGCTATGGGAGCACTCGAAAGAGAGCAGGGGTGGGGGACTGTGCGGCGGGGTACCGCAGAGGAGGAGGAAAAGGATTTTACGATGTACAATGCCATTGCACAGAGCAGGTAAGTATAACGTGTTTTTTAATTTTAGGTAAAAAAAAAAATATCCTTTAGAACTCCCCCACCCCTCCTCTCTTTCGAGTGCTCCCATAGCAAGCCATGTGATGTGGGGCCTTTCATGCGGGCGCGCCCCTGAGCCAGGTGGTGCGGATCCATAATATTGGTTACTAAAATGGACATGGACAAAAATCCATTGGAACTGTATCTCTATGTTATATAGTTATATAGGTATATAGTTATATAGTTAGTAAGGTTGAATAAAGACACCATTCCATCCAGTTCAACCTGAGTGTCTTCAGTTGTCCCTATCCCTGTACATTGCACACTCACATCAGTCCCTACCTTCAAGGAGCCCACAATCCAAGGTCCCCATTCATATACTAGCGCCAACTTTGGACAGAAGCCAATTAACCTACCTGCATGTCTATGTATCTCTGCACAATTTGTTTGTATGAGTACAATACACAGAGCTAGAAAAAGGGTGTGAATATAACTTTTCTTTGATCTAAATAATAAAGAATCCAACAAAGAAGAGTGTGACCTCATATGATGGCCACCACACATAGACAGATATCTACATATCACTGAAATATTAGATTTGGTTGGACTAGCCCTTTGAGGGCACGTTACGAAAGTTGTGTTTTTTTTTCGTGATACAAAGTATCTGATGTGTAATTCCATTTGCGAATGTTGAGCGTCGTGTTCCTGGCAAGAACGAAGAGTAATTTCTGCTCATCACACGGATCTGGATTACTATACCAGACTTGTGATAAGGAGACAACAAGGAGGCCTTTCTAATCTGTGCGCCCGGCCTGGCATCGATCGGTGCGTCTGTCTGATGGGTTCTGGCTGTTTATCATTACGGAACAGTGTGACGATTCAAAAGAAAATGAGTTGTTACATGAATACACAACCTTCTATCGTGATATCAGAGAATCACAAGACAGTCACGGCACGGATGAAACTGGAAAGAAACAATGTGTACAACGGCCAGGCTTTCTTATTTATAGGGAAGAATATTATGTGCTTTAGATGTAGTTCACAGAATGTAGCATTTACTCTGATAGCGGTCGAACGTTCTTCTGTTCTCCCGCTATCAGATTTTTTTCCTTTCTAAAAATATCAAGCCCATGGTGCAGTGCGATACACAATATCATGCATTATTAAACTTTACACTTTTAAAGTTTGAGTTCTTTCTTAATGTGTACCATTTTTTTTACCCTCAGGCCTAAGCTTTGTAGCAGAAGAAATGTGGGAGTCCTATTATGCCGCGTACACACGATCAGAATTTTGGTCAGAAAAAGCTCTGGTGGTTTTCCAGAGGGAATTCCGATGGGATTTCGCTCAAGCTGTCTTGCATACACACGGTCACACCAAATTCCGACCGTCAAGAACGCGGTGATGTACAACACGTACGACGGGACTAGAAAAAGGAAGTTCAATATCCAGGAGCCAATAGCTTCCATCTCCTAGCTGAATCTGAGCATGCGTTTTTGCGGAATTGCATACACACATTCGGAATTTCCAAAAGAACGTTTTTCAGTCGGGAAAACTGAGAATCTGCTCTCAAATTTTTGTTTGCTGGAGGGGATTCGGCCAGCTAAATTCCGATGGAGTATACACACGGTCGCATTTTCCGATGAAAAGCTCTCATCAGTCTTTTGCTGGCCGAAATTCCGATCGTGTGTATGCGGCATCAGTATAGATATCCAGTATCTTCAGCTAGCTCAACAAGGGCCCAAAGAAATATCTATGCAATAAGTCCTAGTAACTCAATAACTGGTGAAAAGTGTCTCCTGTGAGGGCTGTGATGAAAACATAAGGTAAAGGCATCTGCATGCAGTGTCTCTATTTAAGTGTATGCTCAAGGTGGGCTTCCACCCACTCACCAATCCCGCTGACACCAAGGCCCAGAGGAAAGGATGTCCTGGAACAGGCTCAACAGGGATGCCCAACTGATGATGGATGCCCATTGCCCAGCAGGAACCAAAAGAAGAGCAAACACCACTCCAGGCAAGTCTCCAGGTACAAATGGATGACAGGTGCAGACCCCAGCTCACCACCGTCCAATGCAAATAAAATAAAGAAATGGTCACACTCTGAATTTCAAAAAACTTGCTTAATGTACCTTTATTGTCACAAGTGTATCAGACAAACACAGGACAAGCAGTTGACATGTTTAACAAGCGATAGCTTGCTTGTTCCCAACAAATAGAGGTACACCAAGCAAGTTTTTGGAAATTCAGAGTGCGACCATTACTTTATTTTATGATGATGGATGCCCGATTACCCAGCGGCAGCGATGCCTGAGTTAGCTGTTCTGCTTCTGACCATGGAGCTGCTGGAGGGATAGGCTATTACACCATCCTGCCCATGATATCCCCTTTTGATAAGCTTCAAGGAAAGGAAGCCACTTCTCCTGTGTCCACTCTCTCTGCTTTGGGTTCTACCATGTCTGCCCTAGTCTTCTCGACTGCCTCGTGTCTCTTCTCTCTCTTCTGGTACTGCTCGGAGTTGTATTTTTCCCTCAGTGAATCACTATGGGGCCACTTGCCATTGGGACTACATAACCCATGGTCCTCTCAGTTCCCTTTCCTCTACTCCTGATGGGCCCTGAGGTAGCCAATATGGAACGGGCATTGGCGGCCAGCTACACAGACGCTGCTCTCCAGCGCAGCAGTTCGGGCAGGAGAGGGGAGGGGGAGCAAGCCCAGTGCCGCTTCCTATGTGACCCGTGTCAGCGGGGGCAGGCTGGGAGAAGAATTGGAACCCGGTGCAAGTGCAGAGGCCACCAATCACCCATGCAACAATCCATTCACTCTGGCTCCAATAGACAGTCTAGGGGTTGTCTTTTTATGCTTTATAACTTGTAACAGGTAGGTAGGGGTGGTATGGGATACTCTGGAAACACTAAATAGCAACAGAAGGACACACGCCACATGACTGAACTACTCTGAACAGTCTTTGGGCTAGGAACAAAGGGCAGAACTGAGACTCTGTAACTGGTACTTATCTATCAAAATTAAGAAAGCACACAGTCACCAGGATCTTGAGTTCAGGTCTTGACATTTGTATTGTCTGACACTTCCACCCCCCCTTTCCTCCAAACCCCCTCCCCCCATTAAACCAGACCAGACTGCGTTTGGAGTAAAGGGCCAAAGGCCTTGATTTATTAACCAAAATATATAAATATAAAATATAAACTTTTATAAATAACTTTTAATAATAATAACTTGTAAACTTTTCCTTTAACACTGGAACATGGGTCATTAGCATATCCAAGACCCTACTGGTCACTGCACCATCTATTTGACCTCTTGACCTCCAGACGGCATCCCCTGTCTCGGAGGCTAAACCCAAACCAATGCAGTGACCTACCCCTTTTCTCCTCCGGTTACCCCCTTGTAACCAGGAAGTACATCAACAACCATCCCCATCCCCATGGATGGGTACAACCTAATTACCACCTGCACCACTTACCCTTCTAAACTGACCCCCCAAACAACCAGCCACAGTTCGAAAGGTGGTAAAGCCTTACCCTTTCGAGCACCGCCACACGCACAGTCCCCTCTGGATCCCCTCCTGCAGGCCTAACGCCCACAAGTCCGTCCCCACCTCATTTAAATGAACCCCGTCACTTCTCAAGTATCGCCAGGTCTCAAACTCCAATTCCCGATGCCTAATTGCCAATCCCCCATTCCTAACAAAAAACCTGCTCACCTCCTTGTTAACCTTAACCCGGGCCCTGTCCACCTTCTTGTCAGACTGCGCCCACCTCCACGACATCCTGCCGACCATATCCGACCATATCAAGACCATGCCCGGGTAGGCAGCCTTCAACCGAAGGCTGTCGCACTTAATGTCACGTATGAGGTCCCTCATGGACCTGACCCCCATGTCATTGCCCCCCACATGTAGGATCAACACATCAGGCGGCCGGTCCAGGTGAGCAAACCTATGGACCTCACCCAGTACCCTGTTCCACCGCATGCCAGGGACCCCTATCCATCGAACCTGGGCTTCATGTCTGGGAATCCCAAGCTGTCTCCCGTCTGAACCCCAGAACACATATGAATGGCCCAGAATCCAGACCAAAGCCACTTCCGAACCTGTAAACAAAAACCAGTAAATACACAAAACCCAACAACAGATGTCCCATACCAATGCATGTGTCCCCCCCGCCCCCCGCCAAGGCCTAACCCAACAAATGAGGCCGAACGTACAGTTTAAACCTCCCCGACTCCCACCGTCCGATTCTCTTCACCGCCTCCGCACTTAGCCCGGCCCTGGACGCTTCAGTAGCTGCCCCTATACGGAAAGAGTGCGACGAAAAACTGCCCGGGTCAAACCCTGCTGCCGCCACGCACTTCTGAAAAATGGCATTGAACTGAAACTTAGACAAAAAGGAACCATCCCCATGCATAAAAAAGGGGCCCGCCACCCGTGGCCGTACGCCCAGGAAAGTCGCCACCGCCCACACCGGGCATATGTCCCTCTCCGCAATGGGGGCCACTTCCACCAATACCCCTCTCCCCCCCTGATCCGTCTTAGACCTGCGCAACCAAATTCTAACCCCATCCTGATCCCATTCCACATCGCCCGCATCCAACCCCCCGACCCGATACCTGGCCGGGCAGAACAGCTCCCCAATCCGAAAAGCCCCAAAAAACGTCAAAGAAAAAGCCACCCTAAAGAGGCACTGTTCGTAAGAGGACCCGCACACTGCCTCCACCGCCTTGCACAGGCCCCGGAGCATCTGAAAGGAAACCGGACACCGCCCATCCCTCTGTCTATGCGCCTTCCGGTACCCTTTCACCGCTTGTCGCAGCCAAAACTCCTTGGTAAAATCCCGACTCCCTTCCCATTTAAACAAGAAGGCCAACCCAGCCAGCTTCCTGTCTATGGAGGCCGCCGAAACCCCCCTGTCCATATCCCTGCAAAGAAAGTAAAATACAGCCTGAGCCATGCCCGCCTCACCCGGGGCCATGCCGATCGCCGCAAGGCATTCCGATCACTCCTGCCAAACCTTTGAATATGCCCGCCATGTCGCCTTACACACAGACATCTCAATCAACCGCGCTGCAACTCCACCGCTATGTTCCACATCCAAGCCGGACATGCGATCCCGTGACGCTCTGCCTCCGGTGCCAGCCCACGAAACCAGTCCCACTGAAAACGAGACAGAGCGTCAGCCAAATTGTTCTCCACCCCCGGCAGATGCACAGCATAGACGAACGCATTAACCTGCAAACAACGCAACACCAGGTGGCGTACAAGCCTGACCACCGGCCCAGAGGCCGCCGTCAGCCGATTAACCACGTGCACCACCCCCAAGTTGTCGCAATTAAAGCGTACCTTCAAATTCCTAAAAGACTCCCCCCAAATCTCCAAGGCCACCACAATGGGAAACAGTTCCAGCAACACCAGGTTCTTCAGGAGCCCGGCATCGGCCCACTCCGCAGGCCACGGTGCTGCGCACCACTGACCCTTGAAGTAAGCGCCGAAACCCGACGACCCAGCCGCGTCAGTGAACAACTCCAGATCCCAATTGCTAATGGGACCCGACATCCATAGAGCGCGCCCGTTGAAGGAGGCCAAAAAGGCCTGCCACACCCCAAGATCGTCCTTGTGCTCCTGCTTCAGAGTCACGAAATGAGTAGGTGACCGGACCCCCGCCGTGGCCGAGGCCAACCGGCGGCTGAAAACACGCCCCATCGGAATAATCCGACACGCGAAATTGAGCTTGCCCAATAAAGATTGCAACTGCCGCAATTGCAGCTTGCGAACCCCAATTGTCGCCCGCACTTCCACCTGCAAAGACTCCAATTTGTCCTGGGGCAACCTGCATTCCATCCTTTCGGAGTCGATCACGATCCCCAAAAACGTAATGCAGACTGTGGGCCCTTCCGTCTTCTCCGGCGCTAACGGGACCCCAAAGCGGCCCGCCAAGTGCTGCAACGTCCCCAAGAGGACCGCGCAAACATTCGAGCCGGCCGGGCCTACACACAAGAAATCATCCAAATAGTGAATGACCGAGTTGATGCCCGACACGTCCCTCACGACCCATTCCAAGAAAGAACTGAACTGTTCGAACAAAGCGCATGAAATGGAGCAACCCATGGGCAGGCAACGGTCGACGTAGAACCCCCCCTTCCAACAGCACCCGAGAAGCCAAAAGCTATCAGGATGCACTGGCAAGAGCCGGAAAGCCGATTCGACATCCGACTTCGCCATTAAGGCCCCCCGTCCATACCTCCTCACCCAGGACACCGCCGCGTCAAAGGATGTGTACGTCACCGCACAATCCTCCGGCGAGATGGCGTCGTTAACCGAGCCCCCTTTCGGAAAGGACAGGTGATGAATCAAACGGAACTTGTTGGGCTCCTTCTTGGGGACTACCCCCAGCGGCGAAACCACTAAATGGGGGAGGGGTGAGTCCAGAAATGGGCCGGCCATGCGGCCCAATGCCACTTCTTTGCTCAACTTGTCCGTCACCACCTCCGGGTGTTGCATCGCGGACTTCAAACTGTTGGCCACGGGAGGAGGGGCAGCCAACGAACAGGGGATCCGAAAACCCACCGTAAAACCCTCCTCCAGCACCCGCGCCCCCTCCCGGTCCGGATATCTATTGAGGAAAGGCCGCATCCTTTCCACCCGCACCGGGGTCGTCCCTCTTCGGGACAGCATCTCCCGCGCGCCCCTTTCCTTTTTTAAAACATCTGGTGAGGGGGTGGGACCCGCCGCAACCCGAGCACAAATGCTTGAAGCGGCAGGTGGATCCGAATTTACAGGTGCCCTCGTTGAACTGCCAGCAATAACCCCAGCGCTTCTCGGTCGGCTGTCCGGGGGTAGCTGAACCTCCGACCCCTTGCTGAAAAAACGGGTTGGGAGCCCTCGCAGCCGTCATCAACTTCATCCACAGGCTGATGTCCTTATGGTCCCAGCGAAGCGAGGGTCGAACCGCCATCCGTTGTCGAAACTGTTCGTCATACCTGAGCCACACTACCCCGCCGTACGTCCTATGCGCCTCACTGATGGCCTCCAGATACACGAACAACGCGGAGCAATGTTCCGGCGCCTTCTCCCCCACAACGCTCGCCAGAATGGCAAACGCCTGGAGCCAATTCGAAAAAGTACGCGGAATCAACCTATACCTCCGCTTCTCCTCGTCCTCCTTCTTCCGTTCCTCAGGCTTCAACCGGTCCAGGTTGAACTTTTCCAGCGGAAGCAGGGTAAAGATCTCGATGTACTCACCCTTCCAAATCTTCTCCTTCACCTCCTGCTTCAAGTGCGCCCCCAAGGGTCCCTCGAAGCAAACGTACACCTCGCTCTTAGCCGCGTCCGCCAGCCTGACCAGGTCGGAGCTCTGTTCCCCCGACTTCGCCGAAACCCCGTCAGCCGCGGGGGCCGCCAAGCCCGCCGGCGCTGCCCCCCCAGCCGCTGGGACCCCCAGGGCCACCGCCGGAGCGGACTCCACGCCAGACGGGACCGCCTGCCCGCCAAGCCCCCCTCAAATTTCTGAACCAGCTCCTTCAGGCCCGCCAACAACCCCCCAAGGCCCTCCTGCCTCCCACCCGCTGCCGGCTCCGCAGGTTTGGACGCACCCACCAATCCCGCAGACCCACCGCCGGCCGCCGGCGCACCCCGCAAGCTACCCTGCCCCAACAAGTCAAGCAACAGTGTAGATATAGAAAAAGAAGTGTCACACTCACCGGGCTGCCCAGGACTGGGCCTCGCAGCCGCCGCACAGGGACCCATCGCCGACTCCGCGTCACGAACATCACCGCCATCAGACTCCGACAGCTCACCCTCCGATCGGGCACTGGCCACGGCCGACACCGGTCCGGAAGAAGGACGCCCAGACGGGCCCGCTCCGCCATCCGGGGTTCTGCGCTGAACATCTCTGGGGGCCCGGCCCAAGTCCGCGGACGCCATCTTGGAAAGGTGGAGGAGCGGCGAGGGTCCGTCTAATCTCTTCCTCCTCCGCTCTCCAAGTGGCCTGGCTTCTGCTCGGCTTCCCGGCCGAACGTGTTAGCTCCGCCCCCTGGCCCCGCCTCCCGGCTTCTTAAAGCGGCCCATGTTTAGTTAACTAAAGCGGCGACAGTGCATGCAAACAATTGTCATGCTGTCCCTCCGCTTAGCAGCCTTTGGCTGCTGCTCCGTGGCCTCTCTATACTCACAATGTTTCAGGACAGCTACACAATTGTTTTTATCTTCACCTTCCAGTGAATTCTACGGACCAGACCCCTAGGAGAAGTTGCATGGTTATTTAGGAATAGGATATTTAGGAACCCGATTACCCAGCGACACAGCGATGCAGCACAATAAATATTCAAGTTGCCCATTAGACTCTCCAAGCACATATGTTCTAGTACCATCCAGAAGGCAGAGGGAACTAGTCAAACTTCAACCTGTGAGATCCAGAACAGCCCAAAGAAATCAATCATCCCACGATTACAGAAAGGCTAAAAAGGAACTAAATTTGCCTAATATCCTAAAAGCCTATTTAGGAGGGTGCTACATAAAAAAAAAAAGAAATAGGTGCCAGTACTTGTACAATGCCTTACGGTCTGGTAACAAAAATTGCCCCAGTCTCAGCCAAAAGTCCTAGACCATGAGGCAAAGTGCAGAAACAAACAAGTGGTGTTGTGGCCTAGTACCCTTTCTCACAGTGGGGTACCAAACCCACAGTGATACTAGGAGCACCCCTGGGGCACTATGCCAAGGGGGCGCTTAATGTTGCAGACACTCTGCCTACCCGACCCCTGCCCAGACAAGGTAGCACTGCTCAGATAAGGAGGCAATGGGCACCTCTGAAACTCTCCACACCAGAGAAATGCTCCCAGCCCCCACTGGGCACTAATCTTTTTTTTCCCATGGTGAGGGCCCTTAGGACTCCCATCATACCAGCAAGGATACTATATAGCCAGCCATCTTAGCCAAGATGCCAGAATGATGGCGCAACTCCCCTACTGGACACTGATAAGAAGAGATGCTACTCTTGATCTTAGCCAAAAGGCCAAAAAGGTTCTCCCACCATCAGATACCAGACTGGAGGATGGCAAGCTGATTGAATACACCATCATCTCATCAGCTTGCATCAGCTAGTATTTTGTGTTCCTTTTTTTTTTTTATTGTGGCACAGCTTCTCAAATACAATACGTCAAGCCATAAAAAATTGTCTTCCAATCCAGGAAAATGCAATAAGTCATCACATATTGGGGATATTGAAATACCATATAAAAAAACAAGGCCAGAAAGTAAGATTGACAACTTGCTATCAACAGCTTTAGATGGCTGGAAGTCCTAAAAATCCCTGGCCAATCGGGTCTCAGAACCGCTTGCCGATTGGCCAGGAGAAAAGGCAGGAAGACATTAGCGGATATTAATCTGCTAATATCACAACTGGGTTGGCTCAAGACGCAGTGCTCTGCGCCCAGAGCCCACCCTTTTTTTAAGCCAATTAGAGTCCCTAATGGATCTCTTCCCAGTCTGTGCTTTACATGTGTTTATGGTGGAGTGAGATGGAAAATAGATGTATACGTTGCAGTTCCCCATTGGTCTGGCTGTGTATGGGAGAAGATCAACCTTCCTAAGAATTTAGGAGAATCTGGGGATCGTTTTGGGAAAGAAAGCTGTACATACAACAGTGCTCATTGACCTTCTTATTCTTAGCCCTTGTACACACGGTCAGACATTCCCACGGAAAATGTCCGATCGGACCGTGTTGTTGGATAATCTGACCATGTGTGGGCTCCATCGGACTGTTTCCGTCTGAATATCCGGCCGACAAAGTTTTAGAGCTGGGCTATAATATTTTCCGACAACATGGTCCGATCGGACTTTGTCCGATCGTTTGTAGAGAATTCCGATCGGACAAAGTGCTACGCATGCTCAGATCAAATTCCTAGACCAAAGCTATTGGCTACTAGTCTGAACGTAGTCCCGTCCTAACGAAATAACGTCATCACGTTCTGAACGATTGGATTTTCCGACAACGTTGTCCGACCGTGTGTATGCAACACCAGTTTCGGACAAAATCCATTGGACAAAATCCAACGGAATGTCCGACCGTATGTACAAGGGCTAAGAGGACAGTGAGATCTGGTAAGTGGTTCATTCTAAAGGAAGACACCTGCATGGAGGCACCAGACTTTATTAGGTACCTTACTCGCACGTAAGTTGTGGACTTTTAATCATTTTGAGTTTTAATCATTTTAAGTATTCTACCTTTGGATGCACTGATAATATATTTGCAAGAATTGGATTAGAATAAGGATTATTATTTTATTCACGTCTGTAGGTGTGTATATTAGAGCAATTGCACTTTATATTTTGGAGCACCTTGGTTATTATCACTGCTATTAATTTCTTTAATTTTAGTGATGTACAACTATATAGCAGTGGCTTCCAAACTTTGGCCCTGGGGCTGGATGTGGCCCTTTGCTTGCCTTTATCAGTCCCTTGAGGCATAATTCCTGCCACTGACACCAACAATGGGGCACTATTCCTCCCAATGAAACCAACTATTTTTCTCACTAATACCAAAGATTGTTTACTTCCACTGGGCACAGTCCCGCCCCCTTAAAATCTGAAGGACAGTAAACTGGCCCTTTCTTTAAAAAGGATGGAGACCCCTGACCTATAGCAATCAGCTAGAAACAGGACAGGCTCAAAAAGCAGCAGTAGACCCAATTGCTAAAATCGAATATAAGCTCTACTATGTTAGACAGCGGTGCCCGTTTTCGGGCAAATATCTCCTAAACCATATAGGTTTAGGAGATATTGCTTGGACCTACAGGTAAGCCTTAATCTAGTCTTACCTGTAGGTCAAAATGGTTTGTAAGGGTTTACAACCACTTTAATGTCATTCCAAAAGCCATCTTCAATCTTTTAAAATCTGCAGCTTTCATTAAAATAATCCCCGGTGATCCTGCCATGGGAGACCTTGTTCAGGCACATCCTTTTATTGGGTGACAACTGTCTTCCAATTGTGCTCCTGTGTTGTCACTCCGTTACTTGGTATAGTCTACAGGCAGCTGTGCCAACACACTTTTCGCAGTCATAGTCCACCATTGCTATCATCAGGATGCTGGTTCCAGAGAAATGATGAGCATCAATGCTGGAACAAGTACATGTAGACAGGAAGTGGCCAAAAGAAGCTGCTTAGGATCAGCAGCATTGATCTTGAAATAAGGAAAAAATTGTGCAAATAGTATTTTTATG
The DNA here is from genome assembly GCF_037356315.1 of Lithobates pipiens. Taxonomy (NCBI): domain Eukaryota; kingdom Metazoa; phylum Chordata; class Amphibia; order Anura; family Ranidae; genus Lithobates; species Lithobates pipiens. Next base: position 39,825,113 of record NW_027507764.1, on the reverse strand, counting down.
AAAAAAAAAGCAACAGTATGTAATATACATTGCTTTAGCCAATATGACTGTAGCAGACAGTATTATTATTATATTATCCCCTCTTCAGTCTATCATGAATGCTGCTGCCAGACTTATCCACATTACCAACCGCTCAGTGTCGACCAACCCTCTCCTCCAGTCCCTACACTGGCTCCCAGTCATCCAGCGAATTAAAAATACTAACCACAACATACAAAGCCATTCACAACTCTGCCCCGAGCTCCATCACCAATCTTGTTTCCAAATATCACCCAAATCGTCCCCTCCGCTCTTCTCAAGACCTCCTACTCTCAAGCTCTCTCGATCTCCTCCTCCCATGCTCGTCTCCAGGATTTCTCCAGAGCCTCTCCCATTCTCTGGAACTCGCTGCCTCCACTGGTCCGGCTATCCCCTACTCTTGCTACCTTCAGTCAATCCCTGAAAACTCATCTCTTCAGGGAAGCCTATCATGTCTCCAACTAATCTCCTACCACTTCCATCAGCTCATTCCCCACAGTTATAACCTTTTGTACCACCTGCCCCACCCTATTAGATTGTAAGCTCTTCTGAGCAGGGCCCTCTTAATCCTCTTGTAATTTATTGTATTGTAACTGTATTGTCTCCTTTTTATAATGTAAAGCGCTGCGTAAATTGCTGGCGCTATATAAATCCTGAATAATAAAAATTGTATCAACATTTTATTCTAAATGCAATCAATAAAATACATGATGCTTATAAAATCAAATATATACAATAGAATATCCTCCACATCCGGCCCTTTAGATGTGTATAAACGCATTTTAAACACTTATACATGTCTTGGTCCCCAATTTGTCAACACATTTCTCAGTCATGCCCCACTTCTTCAGGGCTGGTGTCAAGTTTCTACGTACCTGACTGATGTGCAGAGGAAGGCCTCCCTTACGTATCTGACTCGCGGCCCCTGGTAGAGCAGACAGGTATGAGAATGGTGAGTGCCTGGCGGGTCGGCTGTTAGAAAGGCCACTCCGAGGTTCCTGATGCTGTGGAGATGAGGTCCAGCTAGGAGGAGGATCAGAACAGCAGACAGACTGGAGGCTGGAACATCCGATATCTGGACACACAAGCAATTTGTCTTCCACTGAGCACTTCTTGACATTGCCCCCTCCTTAAGGGCAGCCTCCGGATGCCCAACTGGGTTAACTTCACAGCATGGGATCTTTTGAAAGATTGCATTCATTCCTTGGCATGAATATTGCTTTCAGGCTCCCAAGAGTTATCTTCTGGCCCACACCCCTTCCATCCTGATTGTACCTCTTCCTGCAATCCAGGATTGTTTCCACCTCAAATTGCTCCTCACCATTGATCATTACAGGCTCCAGTGGACCAGTAGTTCGTTCGGGGAAAGGATCCGGAATAGCAGGTTTCAACAGGGTGACATGGAAGATGGGGTGAACCTTAATTGAGTCAGGTAATACTAGTTCGTAGGCTATGTCATTGATTCTCCTTTTTACAGAAAAGGGTCCCACGAATTTAGGGCCCAATTTTCTTGAGGGGCAAGCCAGTTTCAAGTTTACTGTAGAGAACCATACCTGGTTGCCGGGTTCCAGGGTTAGTACTCGTTTTTTTCAAAGATTTCAAAGATCTTTTTATTGTACTCCTGCATCTTGGTCATGGTCTCTTGTAACAGTTTGGTGTTTTTACAGAAGAAGTCCATCTTTTCAGAGACCGCAGGGATTGAGCATTCTGGTATGGTACTGGGCAAGAAGGATGGGTGAAAGCTGTAATTGGCGAAGAATGGAGTTTATTTGATGGCAGAATGGGAAGAATTATTATAAGCAAACTCGACTATAGGGAGTAAGGAGACCCAGTCATCTTGTGAGAAGGATGGGAAGAAGCGCAGATACTGTTCCAGGGTCTGATTGGTTCTCTCCATTTGCCCGTTCATCTGGAGATGATATGCAAAGGAGAAGGCTAATTCAATCTCTAGAGATCCACACATAGCTTTCCAGAACCTGGAGGTGAACTGCACTCCCCGGTCGGACATGATGTTGGCTGGAACTCCATGGAGCCTTACAATTTCTTTAATGATAATTTTTGCAGTTTCCACAGCCAAGGGGGTCCCTTTCATGAAGAAAAAACGGGCATTTCTGAATCTATCTACCACCTTCTGCCGGGGGAAGTTCCACAATGAAGTCCATTGAGATAATTTTCCAGGGTCTCTCTGGAATGGGAAATGGCTTCAGCAAACCCCATGCCTTTATCTTGTTATTCTTACGTCGGGAGCAAGTGGTGCAGGACTCCACATACTTCTTACAGTCGTCTGCCACCTGGGGCCACCAGAACGTGTTCATGCCACAGTAGGCCATCCTGTGCCTGTAAGCTGGTTTCAGAGGATGAGGTTGTTTCAGAAGAGGCCTGTTTGATCCGTGATAGTAGATTCTCCTGTAATACAAGGACATTTCCTGGGGGTAGGATGGTGTCTGGAGGTGTGGACCTTTCAAAGTCATTGAACATGCGGGATAGTGTGCCTGGTTTTGTATTCTTCGACCCCGGCCTGTAGGTTATGTGGAATGAAAATCTAGAGAAAAATAGTGCCCACCTTGCCTCCCGTGGTTTTAATCTTTTAGCTGTTCTCAGTTATTCTAAATTCTTATGGTCCGTATAGACCAGAAGTGCTGCACCTTCTAGTAAGTATCAACCTTCTTCTAATGCAGCCTTGATGGCCAAAAGCTCACGATCTCCTACGTCATAATTTATTTCTGAGGCATCAACGTCAAGAACAAACGGTAAGGCAGGGTCAGGGTGCGTTCAAGATAGATGCTGAAGTGAACAACAAATGGTATGAGTGCCTGGTAGGTCAGCTTTAGAAAGGCTGCTCCGAGGTTCCTGATGCTGCGGAGATGAGGTCCAGCTAGGATGAGGATCAAAACAGCAGACAGACTGGAGGCTGGAACACCCGATATCCGGCACACACACACACCCAGGTGCCGGGTCTGACAGATAGTAGGATAGTCCAGAGGGGTGTGGATACAGGCAAGAGCAGGCAGACTGGATTCAGCACAGACAGGGGATGCTGGGGCAGGTGCCAGAGGTCGTTCAGGAAGTTGATCACAAGAGCAGATTAACAGGAAGCTGCAGATCAGACAGTACTGGTCCTGTCTGCATATCCTGTTTAAATAGGCCGTTTGGTGCAGAAAATAGTACACACACTAGAACCGGCGCACACAGACATGCACTACCTTTTTTCGAATATATTCATAAATTTGAATATCCGTAAATGTAAAAATTCGTAAATTTGTGAATTACAAAATTAGTAAAATAGAAGATTAAAAAATCCTAAAACCCGAAAATTTGAAAATCTTAAATAATAACTAACTAATAATAATGTAACTATTACTAACTATTAAATTATAGGTATTGGAAGCTCCTTTCAAATTTGGCTGTTAGTGAATGTAACGAATACGAATTTATCCAAAGTTACGAATTATCTGAAATAACAAATGGCGTAAATAAACTAATGGAATGTAACAAATAAATAATAATAAATAACAATGATAATAATAATAGAAAACTTTTTATTATTATTTTTATTTATTATTAATTTGTTCTGTTCCATTTGTTTAGATGCGGAACTCGTTATTTCGGATAATTCGTAACTTTGGGTAAATTTGTATTGGTTACATTCACTAACAGCCAAATTTTAAATGAAATTCCAATACCTATAATTTAATAGTTAGTTATTATTAGTTAGTTATTCTTTCGAATTTTCTTTTTTTTTTTCTTATTTTCAAATTTACGAATTGCGATCATACCGAATGACCCGAAAAACAAAACAACAAACAAAAAAAAGATACAAAAACAAACACATTTTTTGGCAGTGAGCATGTCTAATATATTGTGTATTTTGCATTTATTTCATAATTGTTAAAAAAAAATTGATCGATGTAAAAAATTATTCATTTTGTTGATTAAGAATGTCTTTTCATATGTGTTTTACCAAACGTATGCAGTCAATGCATTTTGATGACTTTTATTTGATGACTTGAAGAGTGCCAATAGAAAGTATTTTTTATATCCACACAAAATATTGAGTCTGTCGTTGCCCATCCTGTCTATTTTCTACGTCGGCTTCTACCGAGACACATTTAAAAAAAAAAAAATTAATTTTGTCTTTTTTTTTGTTTAACAGTATAAAAACACACATTATTCTGGTCAGAACAGCAAGACTTATTGACATACTTGTGAAATCAACCCCTCATTCTCCACATTCTTCATTCTACTCCTTCCACCAGCAGAAAATTATATAAAAGGGCTGACATAAAACAGATTGCTGGGGAGACCTCTGTGGGACCATTTTCCCACTTCTGTGTTTTATTTGGACCGGGACACCTATCCATTATCAGATGACCCATGTTAGACAAACAATCTTCATGGAAAAAAAAGAAACATTTGTGCACTCGATGGACGAGACCTGTTTATGAAGGTCGCATTGGGTCAATGCATTGCGGTAATACCCTCCCCCGATGACTCCTAAAACAGGTTTTACTTAAATATTAAGCGATTGCTAAAGGCCCACTTTTAAAATATTTCCATTTAAGTAGCATTTGAACATTTTATTATGTTTAAAATTTGTTTAACCCCTTTAACTGCCTAAGCCTTTTTTATTTTATTTTTTTGTAATGTCACACACATGCACTTTTTATTTTTATTGTTTTACATGAAAATGTGGTTAAAACCCCAAAACGTAAAAATATTTTCTGAAAGCAGATGACCCATAGAATAAAATAATGGTAGTTTAAAATGTTTTATGTCTCATTGCATTGGCACAAATGTTTAGCAAATCTATATTTTTAGTAAATGATAATGTTTAAAAACGACTGCGCTACCAAGAAGGCGGATAGCTGCTGACACTACAATGTGACAAATTGTGTGAGGATATATAAAATTATAATATATATATATATATATATATAAAAGTGCAGCGCTAAATAGGTATGTGTGTATGAAACAATATAAACACAATATAATGTGTATCGACAATAAGTGACTAAACACTAGAAAATAAATGTGCAAATGAATGACATAAATAGGTATACCCAATATGAACACAATGTAATGTGTATCAACAATAGAAAAGAAATGTGCAAATAATGACATAAAATGATATACCCAATAGGTACATGTGAATTAGACATCAAAACAATGAATACGTGTAAGAATAAGACCCCTTTCACACTGAGGCACCTGAAAAGCTCGCGAAAACCTATTTCCATTAAAATCAATGAATGCTTTCACACCGGGGCAGTGGGCTGGCAGGGCTGTGAAAAAACACCCCTCTCCATTGAAATTAATGGAAAGCTCTTCAAAAGTGCCTGAAAAGCTCTTCAAAAGTGCTCAAATGTTTTACTGGCATGTGAAAGGGGCCTTATAGTGCTAAACAAATATTTATGGCCACAACGAACTGGGCAACAAAAGCAAAGTGCAATAAGAAGAACAAGTCCACCAACATCCGTGTTGGAATAAACTCACAACACACTATGCAAATGTGACGGAGCGGGAGAATACAGTCTGTGCAATGGAAATGATGGTAAATAACCATCTGAAGAAGAAACACACGGGACTGTACATCTGTCACTCAAAGGAGAAGGTAGGTACTCTTACCGGAAGATGTGGACCCACTCGTCAGCGGCGGTGAGTCAAACAAGCTTGAAATAGGAACAGGATCTCAGACCACAGTCTCCAGAAGTCCAACTTGCACCCACAGATCCTGGCCCTGCCACCCTCTTGATCGAAACAACATGCTTCTATCACTCAGAGGGTGGCAAGGCCAAGTGACACACCATTCAGGTCAGGGATAAAGTTGTGGAGACTTTTAAAGCAGGGTTAGGTTATAAAAAAAATATCCTAAGCTTTGAACATCTCATGGAGCTCTGTTCAATCCATCATCTGAAAATGGAAAGAGCAGGTAGGGGGGAAAACACCGCGCTATATTGAACTAAAAGTGAAAAACAGCTGCCAACACTTACAGCAAACAAAGCCCAAAAATATAAAACAACAAAATAGTGTAGCGCTAATTTAAATAATGATATATTCACAAGGGAAAATATCTGTGTATAAACAATCATGAATACTGAAAAAACAAGGAATAAAGTCCTCTATAATATGACTGATACACGTGAAATATGGTGAGAGATATTCTTCAGATGAAATAGATGTTTCACTGATCAGGTGTAGCCAGATGTATCACCTTGTCTGAAGTAATCTAGAAAGTAGATGGAAATGGAATACTCTTACCAGATGGGGTGGACTCGCCAGTCTTACGACAGTTGAGTCAAATGCGCTTGGGGTCTACACATGAGACCAGATGGTGGATTGGAAGTAGTCAAGCCGGATTCTCAGAAGGCTCCAAATGGTGGAACAGCCGTGGGGGGCGTCTCTCAGGAAGTTCCTCAAGTTGTCCGGATCAGGTATGGCCCATTTTGATTTCGGATCCCGGATGCAGAAAAGATTTCATAAGAATGGTAATGAAGAAAAAAGAAAGTTCCAAATGGTGCAGGTCAAAAAAATTACCATGAGGTATTTATTTAAAAAGTCATAAAAAAGGGCATAAATTATGACAAGTGATCACAGAACGGAAAAAATTATAATAGTAAAAGCAATGTGGGGTGCTAGATGCGACCCGACGCGTTTCGACAAAGAATGTCTTCAACAGGGGCATGAAAATGGAAAGAGTATGGCGCAACTGCAAACCTACAAAGACATGGCCGTCCACCTAAACTGACAGTCCGGGAAAGGAGAGCATTCATCAGAGAAGTAGCAAAGAGGCCCATGATAACTCTGGAGGAGCTGCAGAGATCCACAGCTCAGGTGGGAGAATCTGTCCACAGGACAACTATTAGTTGTGCTCTCCACAAATCTGCCCTTTATGGAGCAGCTGGTTTGCCGCACCCCTCCAAAATATTGATCACCAACCGGCACTATCCCTACCCTGTTCATAGGGTTTGCTAAAGAAAAATCTCCCACTCTTCATCATCACTCCTTATTTCATTGAGAATTTCTACTCCATCCATCCAACCAAATATTGAGGTGTTGGTTTATCAAAAACTAAAATATCGCACTAGTTTTATGTTACCCTGTTTTACTTTTAAAATTAAGATATTCCAAAAAAAAATTTATGTTATTACCCAGATAGGTACATTATCTATTTCGGTGATCGTTAATTTGTGATGTTGCCGATTTTTCTGCTCATCGGTTTTCTTGTTAGTGAATTTTATGTGTGAACCAAGACAATTCGGCCCAGAAAGGTCAAAAAGGCTGGACACCCCTGTTTTATACCCAATACTCTTTTTTATGAGTTAAGAATAATAGAAAAACAACCAATTTCAGAAATCTAATATTAGTTATGGACATTTCCAAGGGATTCACATAAGCCATTCCACCATATCCTACTTCAACAATCACACAGAAATAGCAAAGAGGAAATTTAATTGAAAAATTACATAAAGTCTAATTAAAGCTAAAAGCCTCAGCTGTCTCTATTTATTAACAACTAAACCCACCTTGAAAAATAAGAACTGAAATACCTAAAACCCTTCAAATAAAATTGTTTTGTTTACAGCTATAGTTGAATTGATTGTGAACTGTTATTTTTTTAAATAACAAATATGTTATACTTACATTACCTGCTCTGTGTAATGATTTTGCACAGGGCAGCCTGGATCCTCCTCTTCTTAGTAGTGGCCCCTCCCACCCCCCGCCAATTGTCCACCATAGCTGCTATGATGGCACTCTTTCATTCTTGCTCCTGAACTGAACTGTCCATAGACAAACAGAGCATGGCTCAGCCATGTCCCCTACTCCCTCCTCACTGGCTGTGATTGACAACAGTGGATGACAATGGCTCCCACTGCTGTCTCTGAGCCTATGAAGAGGGAGAGAGTCTAGAGAGCCACTCAGGGCTGCTGACAGGGGGTCCTGCCAGTCCTCCTGTAGGGAGCCTGGGCACACAGGGGGGCCCCAACAGCAAGAGGAATCAGCGTAGTTGGGCGGAGGGGTAATTACAGAAAAATGCCCTGTGCAGCTCTCTGCAGCAGCTGAAAGACAGTTTCTCTTTCTCCCACTGGCTTTCAGCTGCTGCAGGGAGAGACACAGGCACAGGGCATCATCGTTCCTGTAATTGCTTCCCCCGTACCGATCCCCTTCCCTGTTCTGCCTACTTCTGACCCCCCCGTGTGCCCCCCTGTCAATGTGGAGCACCCTCTCCCGTGGCACTGTCAACATCCCTGTCCTGTAAAAAAAAATAATTGTAAAAATTTTTTATTTTAAACATTGTAAAAAAAAAAAAATATTATAAAAATGTAAAAGATTTAAAAAAAATTATAAATGTTTATAAAAAAAAGGGCTAATTCACACAGTTTCTCTGTTATGTCTGCATCCGCTAATAAAGATTTTAGTGTATTTTTTATGAAAATATTGTTTTGGTATATTGAGGGGGCCCAGCCTGGTAGGCTGTTAGGGGCCCCCGTAATTTCTAACAGCAGCCATGGAGCTGCTGCTCTCATGCACATTGCTGGAGTGAGATTGGGCTCATGTAACATAAAGGTCAGCTAGGTGGGGAATAAAAAAATAAAATCTACCTTTAGAACCACTATAAATTCAAATGATTATAATTCATCATTAATCTTTTTTTTTTATGGTTTAACTAGATGGACCTGTGTCTTTTTTCAACCAGACTAACTATGTAACTATGTAACCATTCGCACATCTCAAAATGACTGTGGTGATTTAAAATGCAAATTAAAAGAGCAAAGGAAGCAAATACAAATAATCTCTGGTGGTCTAGCCTAGGATTTGTGGTTCTCAAACCTGAATTGGATTTCCAGTTAGGGCAATCCTTTTTCTTAAGACGGCTTTCACACCAAGCCGTCCATAGCATTGGCCGTAAAACGCCGCTATTTTTAGCGACGTTTTACCGTCGGATTTGCAGCGTATTTCGGCTGCTAGCGGGGCGCTTTTACCACCCGCTAGTGGCGGAGAAAGGGTTAAAACAGCCCACAATATGCCGCAATAGCGGTGTTTTGCCAGCGGTATTGCAGTGCTGCCTCATTGATTTCAATGGGGAGCAGCGGTGGAAGAGTGGTAAACACACCGCTCCTTCACCGCTCCAAAGAAGCTACTGGCAGAACTTTTCCTGATGTCCTGCCAGCGCACCGCTCCAGTGTGAAAGCCCTCGGGCTTTCACACTGGAGACAGCAGAGCAGCAGTTTAAGGGCGGATTGCAGGCGCTATTTCTAATGCTATAGCACCTGCAAAACGCCCTGGTGTGAAAGGGGTCTTAGGCAGGCTTACTGGACCACCAGGATTTTATAGCTGCCCGATCACTTTTACAGCGCTGTCAACAACTGCCCCCCCCCGCCCCTCCTGCCACTGCCTGCAGTGGTTTCTGGATTCTCCCATTCCTTCGGGGTGCCAAGGTCCATAGTAGGTGGCCAGAACTTTTCCTCCAATCTCCTTTGTGTTGAATGAGGCCAGAAGCAGCAATGATTTTTCACTTCTGGTTTCAGAGCTGTCAAATCCTCTCTGTTAAAGCCAGGGAAGGAGGTAACCAAACACTATCTGTGCTTGGTTAGCTGCTTTGGAGGGCAAGGGAGATATCAGCAGTCTAAGCCCCTGTACACACGGTCGGAGATTTCGACAACCAAATCCGTCGGATTTTGCCCGTCGGATTTTGTCCGAAACTGTTGCATACACACGGTCAGACTAAGTTGTCGAAAAATTAGATCTTTCAGAACGTGATGACGTCATTTTGTTACGATGGGACTACATTCAGGCTAGTAGCCAATATCTTTGATGTAGGAATTTGGTCTGAGCATGCGTGGCATTTGGTCCGATCAAAATTCTCTACACATGATCGGAGTATGTCCGATCGAACCAGTTGGTCGGGAAATATTTCCAACAAGTTGGAAATTTGGGTCCGCCAGATATTCCGACGGAAACATTCCGATGCATACCACACACAGTCGGATTATCCGACAACGCGGTCCGATAAGACGCATTCCGACGGATTCTCCGATCGTGTGTACAAGGCTTAATAGAGGGGCAGAGGAGATATCGAGAAATCACCTGTCACCTGCCCAAAGCTATCATAAGGGGACTTGTTAGTAGAAAGAAAGAAGGAAAGAAAGAATAAAAGAAAAAAAAAGAAAGAAAGAAAAAAGAAAGAGAAAGAAGAAAGAAAGAAAGAAGAAGAAAAAGAAAGAAAAAACAAAGAGAAAGAAAAAAAGAAAGAAAAAATAGAAAGAAAGAAGAAAAAAAGAAAGAAAGAAAGAAGAAGAAAAAAGAAAGAAAAAAGAAAGAGAAAGAAGAAAGAAAGAAAGAAGAAGAAAAAAAAAAGAGAAAGAAAAAAACAAAAAAAATAGAAAGAAAGAAGAAAAAAAGAAGGAAGTAAGAAAGAAAGAAAAAGAAAAAAGAAAGAAAAGAAAAAAATAAGAAAAAAAAAGAAAGAAAGAAAAAAAGAAAGAAAAAAAGAAAGAAAGAAGAAAACAAAAGAAAGAAAGAAGAAAAAAAAGAAAGAAAGAAGAAAAAAAAAGAAAGAAAGAGGAAAAAATAAAAATAAAGAAAGAATGCAAGAAAGAAAGAAGGACAAAAGAAAGAAGAAAAATGCTGCACTGACGGGGAACCCCGAGAAGAGGAGGTCTAGGGCTGCACTGTGCAATTCAGAGCAGGTAAGTATAGAGATGGTTGTTATAAAAAAAAAAAAAAAAAATCACCTCCACAAGTGCAGGGAAAATGCCCTCCTGGGACAGAAGAAACAAAAAACTAACAGTGGTTTCCATTTTCTACTAAAAAATAATAATAAAAAAAAGTTTTGGCTTTGGATAAATGTGAACGTTTTATATTACCCTTTGTTTGTTGCAAAAATGTGTTACAAAACTTTATTGAGAAGATCCTGTTTTCTCTGGGAAATGATATTTGCTCTCCAGTCTATATTGCACTGGAGGAATTTCTTGTGCCTTCATTAATGAGCCTTTAGAAGTTCTGACAGTTCTGTAGAACTCACTTTTTCCCCATGATGATGAGATTAGGGAGTCGTTACTACTGTTACACATTTCAGGTGGTTGGGAATGTGAGGTTGACACTGATTATTCCAGCAGTCCCCCCCAGCATTGAATGCCGTTAATAGCTGCTCATCCCTATTGTTCTGGAATTAGAAGGGGGAACATTTGGCAATACGATTCTTGTAGAATTAGGGCTGGTTCTGTAATGAGGGTTTGTTCTTGGCCCGTTGCCTTTTCTCAGAAAGTCATTAAATACTAATTTAGATCTTGGCATGGAGCCTTCTATTTATCAAAATCACATTTTTTGTGTTTTGGTTCCTTCAGAAAAATAATGGGTTAGATACTATTTGTGTTCCACAATATTAAGTAATCTTTCCTAATTACTAAATGATTGCTGTACATGTATGTCATTTTTTTTAGCTCAAATTAAAATATTTAAAGTGAAATCTGGTTTTGGTAAGGGGAAAAATATGTTGTGAAATGATGTGCCCTGAAAGGACCACACTGATGGACACTGATGAGGCTGCACTGATGGGCACTGATGAGGCTGCACTGATGGGCACTGATGAGGCTGCACTGATGGACACTGATAAGGTTGCACTGATGGGCACTGAAAGGCTGCACTGATGGACACTGATGAGGCTGCACTGATGGGCACTGATGAGTCTGCACTGATGGGCACTGATGAGGCTGCACTGATGAGTCTGCACTGATGGGCACTGATGAGGCTGCACTGATGAGGCTGCACTGATGGGCACTTAAAGGCTGCACTGATGGGCACTGATAGGCTGCATTGATTTTCACTCATCAGGTGGCTCTGATGGGCACTGATGTGGCAGCACTGATGAGCACTGATAAGCTGCACTGATGGACACTGACTGGCACTGATGGGCCTGCACTAATTATCAGTGTAAATGTGTGCTGTCACAGGAAAGTTGGTTATTGGCTTTCCTTTCCTCACACAGTGACAGCGCTGAGGAAAGAGAAATGCTGATAACCGCCATTTGTTTACAATGTGATTGGACACTGATCATATGATAAAGCATAGGTCTTCAAACTACGGCCCTCCAGTTGTTCAGAAACTACAATTCCCATCATGCCCAGTCATGTCTGTGAATGTCAGAGTTTTACAATGCCTCAAGGGATGTGTAGTTCCGCAACAGTTGGAGGGACGTAGTTTGAGGATCCCTGTGATAAAGGGTGATTGGCCCTTTACCTCAATCTATGGTCAGCTGTGCCCCCCTTGTACACTGGGGGCAGGGTTTGCGGGAGGACATCATCTGGATGACTGCCCTGTAGCCATTGTTTGGGTATAGCGCGGTCGGAAAGTGGGTAATGCCAGAATCAGAGTTCATGTGATCACTGGGTGATGCATGCCCTTCTGCACAAATGGGGCCAATCAATTTTGAACAGTATTCAAATTTGAAAAGTTTCCCAATTACGAATAGTTTTCCAAAATAAAATAGAATAGAAAAACAAGGAATGCAATAAAAAAAAAAAAAAATAATGCAATAGAAAAGAATATAACAGAAAATAAAAGAATAGAATAAAATAGAATAAAACAGAACAAAATATGATATAAGATAAAAGAACAGAAAAGAATAGAATAAAATAAAAAATAGAATAAAATAGAAATATCATAACCATCTTCTGAAATTCGAATAGAATAGAAAAGAATAAAGTAGAATAGAATATAAAATAACACAATAGTATAGAAAAAAAACAACAGAATAGAATAGAATGAATACAACCATCACCCTATTCTAATCTATTCTTCTCTATTCTGTTCAAAATTGAATTTTGGGTAATGGTTATATTCTTTATATTCTATTCTATAGATTTTTTTAATTACATTCTTTTTCTATTTGTTTTTATTCTATTCCATTCTTTTCTATTCTATTATTTTATTTTCTATTCTATTTGTTTCTTTTCTATTCTATTCTATTATTTTCTATTCAAATTCAAATTTATTCTATTCAAAATTCGAATTTTCGGGAGATGGTTATATTCTTTCTATTCTATTCTGTTTTTTTTTCTATACTATTTTGTTATTTTCTGTTCTAATCTACTCTTTTCTATTCTCTTAAAATTGGAATTGATTCTATTTGGATTTTGGGGAATGGTTATATTCTTTCTATTCTATTTTTTTTTATTCTATTCTTTTCTATTCCATTATAGTCTATTCTATTTTTTTTTCTATTCTATTCTTTTATTATATATTCAAATTCATTCTATTTAAAATTCTAATTTCAGAAGATGGTTATATTCTTTCTATGTTATTCTGTTCTTTTCTATTTGTTTCTGTTACAGGCATACCCCACTTTTAAGTACACTTCTGTATAGAAACCAATGAGCTTCCAGGTTTTATTACCAAAGCTTAATTGAACAAGCCGAGATCAGAAGCTCATTGGTTTATATGCAGAAGTGAGCCTGATTTTACACTTTCCAGCTTTAGTAAATAAACCCCATTGTGTACTTAAAAGTGGGGTATGCCTGTATATTCTAGTCTATTCTGTTCTTTTATTTTCTATTCTATTTTGCTCTGTTTTACAAGAATGCAATAAAAAAAATGCAATAGAAAAGAATATAACAGAAAATAAAAGAATATAATAAAATAGAATAAAACAGAACAAAATATAATATAAAATAATAGAACAGAAAAGAATAGAATAAAATAAAAAATAGAATAAAATAGAAAGATCATAACCATCTTCTGAAATTCGAATAGAACAGAAAAGAATAAAGTAGAATAGAATATAAAATAACACAATAGTATAGAAAAAAACAACAGAATAGAACATAATGAATATAACCATCTTCCTATTCTAATCTATTCTTTTCTATTCTGTTCAAATTTAAATTTTGGGTAATAGTTATATTCTTTATATACCCCACTTTTAAGTACACTTCTGTATAGAAACCAATGAGCTTCCAGGTTTTATTACCAAAGCTTAATTGAACAAGCCAAGATCAGAAGCTCATTGGTTTCTATGCAGAAGAGAGCCTGATTTTACACTTTCCAGCTTTAGTAAATAAACCCCCATTGTGTACTTAAAAGTGGGGTATGCCTGTATATTCTAGTCTGTTCTGTTCTTTTATTTTCTATTCTATTTTGTTCTGTTTTACTCTATTATATTTGATTCTTTTATTTTCTGTTACATTCTTTTATATCCTATTATTTTTTTTTTTCTATTCTATTCCTTTATTTTCTATTCTATTTTCTTCTCTTTGGAAATATGGAAAACGATTTGAATTTGAAAACTTTGAATTTGCAAAACTTTTTGAATTCGAATTTGCAAAACTTTTTGAATTCGAATTTGAAAATGATTCGAATTCGAAAAGTATTTGAAAAGTATTCGAAAAACTATTCGAAAACGATTGGAATTTGAATTTTGTTCTCATATTTTTATCAGTTATTTCTGATTCGTTTTAAATTCAATACTATTGTAATTTGGAAATTCGAATTTTGTCTGAATTTTTTTTTTTTTTTATCCGTTATTTTGGATTCATTTAAATTAGGTGCTATTGTCATTTGGAAATTCGAATACATCCGAATTTCTGAAAAATGAAAAATTTCGTAATGAAATGAAACTCACATGTTTACTGCATGCTGAAGTTTTTTTTTACCTTCATGCATAGAAGGTAAAAATCCTTCAGAAGTGGAGAAAAGTCAAGTCAGGTAGAAATGCCCCTCCCCCCCTCCCCCCCATATACGTATTTATTTCATCTGTGTGCTTTACTCTTTGCCTGGAGTTCATTTTAAAGGGTAAAAGAGACGGCTTTCCATTTGTCTTTCACCTGGGGCACCTGTCCAGCCGAGTTTATTTCCTTGTAAGGGAATTTGCTCCTTATCCCCATCATGTTTTTGTCACCTGCCCCGAGCGATTTCCTCGTATCTAACCCGGTCGGCGGTAGAAAACACATCCTCGGTCGGCTCTGTTAACCTACAAGTGACCTTTGTGAGCCCCGAGGTCGCGGCGTGAATCCGAGATCTGCGGACAGGAAATTCCCCTGAATAGCATAATGCAGGAATGTACGCCCAGGACAAAAGTAATATGTTCTAAACATCTGCACTTACTATCAAAGCCTGCCTGAGCTTAGACGGAAAGGAAGGGGATTATGGTCCTTCATTCCAATACAGGTTTATTTTTTTTAATACTTTTTGGAAAAAAATCTGCAGAAAACCGTGGAACGGCCTTCTGTCATCTTTCAAGTGTTCAGCTGTATTCCTGTAATACAGTATACCGGATGATGCCCGAAGCATTCGCACTCTGGGCATAAAGGTGGTGTAAACCTTAAGTCAATGTCATTGAATTTGCACTGTGTATTGTACAAAGCCTTTAGAAATCATGGGGTCCTGTACAGCAAACATGACAGGGTCCCCCTCCCTTGTCCTGCTTGATATGACTGTAGCAGCGAGCCAGGGCCGGTGCTACCACGAGGCAAACTAGGCAGCCGCTCTTTCTTTCCTTCTTTCTTTGCTTCTTTCTTTCTTTCTTTCTTTCTTTCTTTCTTTCTTTCCCACTCCTTCTTTCCTTCTTTCTTTCTTTTCTCTCCTTCCCACTCCTTCTTTCATTCTTTCTTTCCTTTCAACTCTTTCTTTCCTTCTTTCTTTCCTTCTTTCTTTCCTTCCCACTCCTTCTTTCCTTCCTTCTTTCTTTCCTTCTTTGCTTCCCACTCCTTCTTTCTTTCTTTCTTTCTTTCTTTCTTTCCCACTCCTTCTTTCTTTCTTTCTTTCTTTCTTTCTTTCTTTCTTTCCTTCCCACTCTTTCTTTCTTTCTCTATTTCTTTCTTTCTTTCCTTCCCACTCCTTCTTTCCTTCCCACTCCTTCTTTCTTTCTTTCTTTCTTTTCCACTCATTCTTTCTTTCTTTCCTTTCCACTCCTTCTTTCTTTCTTTCCTTTTTTCTTCTTCCTTTTCTACCGTCCATTGTTCCCTCCTAATTTCTTCATTTTCCTTTCAACCTTCCATTCTCTTTCTTTCTTTCCTTCTTTCTTTCCTTCCCACTCCTTCTTTCTTTCTTTCTTTCCTTCCCACTCCTTCTTTCCTTCCCACTCCTTCTTTCCTTCCTTCTTTCTTTCTTTCCTTCCCACTCCTTCTTTCTTTCTCTATTTATTTCTTTCTTTCCTTCCCACTCCTTCTTTCTTTCTTTCTTTCCTTCCCACTCCTTCTTTCTTTCTTTATTTATTTCTTTCTTTCCTTCCCACTCCTTCTTTCTTTCTTTCTTTCCTTCCCACTCCTTCCTTCTTTCTTTCTTTCTTTCTTTCTTTCTTTCTTTCCTTCCCACTCCTTCTTTCCTTCCCACTCCTTCTTTCCTTCCCACTCCTTCCTTTCTTTCTTTCTTTCTTTCCTTCCCACTCCTTCTTTCTTTCTGTATTTCTTTCTTTCTTTCCTTCCCACTCCTTCTTTCCTTCCCACTCCTTCTTTCTTTCTTTCTTTCTTTCTTTCTTTCTTTCCCACTCTTTCTTTCTTTCTTTAATTCTTTCTTTCTCTATTTGTTTCTTTCCTTCCCACTCCTTTCTTTCTTTCTTTCTTTCTTTCTTTCTTTCTTTCTTTCTTTCTTTCTTTCTTTCTTTCTTTCTTTCTATCTTTCTTTCTTCTTCCTTTTCTACCGTCCATTGTTCCCTCCTAATTTCTTCATTTTCCTTTCAACCTTCCATTCTCTTTCTTTCTTTCCTTCCCACTCCTTCTCCTTCTTTCAGCACTGCTGCCTAGGGCGCCCTGCCACTGGTGTTCCTACTCTCTTCTCTCTGCATCAAGCAACTAAGTCGCTGGGGTGAGTCAGGGGGGGGGGGGAGCGGGTGGACAAAATTAGGTTTCGCTTAGAGTGTCCAAAATCCTTGCCCCAGCCCTGTACTGAGTAGTACTGATTGGGGAATATTGCAACAAAAGCTGCCTTTGTAGCTCTGCCCCCCACCCCCGCAGGAACCACTGGTAATTTTGGGTCCTCTGCTCTCTTTAGCCCTAGGCGAGGCCTCATCTTAGCTGACACCACCAGAATACCTTGGCTGGGAATTCCCAGTGGACGTACAAAGATTGCACATGCTGCCCTTTAAAGAAAATAAGCAGATGGTGTTGGCAGATTAAAATGACAATATAACAAAGCAAAGGGGTGCTTAATGCACATAACCATGACAAAAACAAATACAATGCACTCAACAGAGGTACCTCTTATGGTCACAACATATACTAAGAGCGTAAACAGTAGATCTCTGAAGGAGAGGTTTTGCCTCAAGTGACCAAGAAGGATAAAGGGATACAACAAGTCACTTGAGGGCTCTCAGATAAGGAGGCTAGAATTAGGGTCTGAAATTCGAGCTCCATAACAGTAACCCAGTTCTGCCCTCAGGTAACATAGTGACTTGAACAGTCTTTATGGTAAGTTTCTGTTGGCAATATTGGGGCCCTTTGAATGTTGGCGCGCAGAAAGGTGAAGATGATGGCAGGGTAAAGTTAGGTCTAGTACCGTGTTTCCCCGAAAATAAGCCCGGGTCTTATATTAATTTTGGCAACAAAAAACACAGTAGGGCTTATTTTCGGGGTAGGTCTTGCCATGTAATGTGCAGTCTTCTCTCCCCTCTCTCTCCCTGCCTGACAGGCATCCCCGATGAGAACTGAGTTAAAATGCTTGTAAAATCCTATAATCAACTCTATTACAGTAGTATATAATGTACAATGTCGGTGTTTCTGTAATATAATTGTGCCAAATACCTATATATATATATATACCCATATATAGCGCCACTCTGTGCTAAAGTGACCCGCCGGAGCTCTCTTTCCGGCAATTGTATTACAGAAACACACACATTATACATTATATACTACTGTAATAGAGTGGATTATAGGATTTTACAAACATTTTAAAATAGGGCTTATTTAAAATAACGCTAAGTCTTATTTTCGGGGAAACGCGATAGTTAGGTAGGCTGCTTGGTGCAGCCATACGAAAAATTAAGCAAGTTCAAAAGGGTAGTTGGGGGTATAGAGTCTAAAATATTAGGTAGCCAAGAGGAGCAGATGGAAGGCAAAGCAAAGTCAATATTTGTGATACTAATGGCTTTAGATCCTGTATATGGCTTTGATGGTTGTGGCCTAATGATGGATGAAGGAGAAAGTGTGATAGGTCTCTTGTAGCATAGTGACAATATGTTATCAGGTTTAGGCTGGAGGAAGGGTTAACAGTTAGTTATAGCTATGATGTGGGTCGTATACCCTCTAACGGGATCACTCTGCAGCAGTCCCTGAATGGCAGCAAGTGGTCTGTGTGGTGGGGGGCCCACTTAAGCAGTGGCGCAACAACAGCAGCAGATGTGATGGTGACTTGAACAGTGATTCTGGTTTACAGATGTCCATGCTCTGATAAGGGTCCCAGTGTCCAATACAGCAGTCTGCTCTATCTCTGGCACTGCACAGGCACAACTCGGCTTGACGCAGCATGGTTATCTCCTTCCCAGTTGGTGCACTGCCCCGAACTGCCAGCTCCTTCCCAGGCTTTTACTTTTACCTGGTCCCTCCTGCTTTCGGGTGCTTATGGGCATTGTAGTGGCTCCAAGATGGCTGTATATAGGGTCCTCTCTCAAGACTACATCTACCAGGCTGCCCCTGGCAATTGTATTCCAGTCACAGTTAGGCAAAACTAATTGGCACTGCAACTCCGTAACATTGCTCAGTGTTACATTTTTTATTTTATGTTTGATGAAATCTCCTTCTCCTTCTCCTCCTCCTCCACCTTCTCCTCCCTCTTCCCCTTTTTCTCCTTCTCCTTTCCCTTTTTTCTTCTTCTCCTTCCCCTTCTTCTTCTTCTCCTCCTCCTTCTCCCACTTCTTCTCCTTCTCCTCCTCCACCTTCTCCTCCTTCTTCCCCCTTTTCTCCTTCTCGTTCCCCTTTTTTCTTCTTCTCCTTCCCCTTCTTCTTCTTCTCCTCCTCCTTCTCCCCCTTCTTCTCCTTCTCCCTTTTCTCCTTCTCCTTCCCCTTTTTTCTCCTTCTCCTTCTTCTCCTCCTTCTTCTGCTTCTCCTTCCCCTTATTCTTCTCCTCCTCATCCTCCTTTTCCTTCTTCCCCCATTCTTCTCCTTCTCCCCTTTCTCCTTCTCCTTCCCACTTTTCTCCTTCTCCTTTCCCCTTTTCTCCTTCTCCTTCCCCTTTTTCTACTTTTCCTTCTCCTTCTTCTCCTTCTCCTTCCTCTTCTCATCTTTCTCTCTCCCCTTCTTCTCCTTCTCCTTTTTTTCCTTCTCCTTCTTTTTTTTTTTTTTTTTTACAGTTCAGTGCCATTGTTTACGGGTACTGCTTTTACTTGTTCCTCTCGAGGAATGCATCCAATGTTGGTGGTAGGCATTTTTTTAACGAAATTAGATATTACTTTAACTGTGCTGGTAATGACCGCATGTTCTTTCTCCATATCTTATCTCCTGCTTGTTCTTTCTTCATATCTTATCTGCTTTATGACTCTCCCATCCATTTCAGCTGTGGGCTGAAGGCATCAGAATATTTATTGATATGTAACGGTCTTCATTATATCTGAAAATAACAAACTTCCATGTTGTGTTTTGCAGTCTGCTTTCTGAAAGTGGTTTTCCCTATTAAGTTAAAAAAAAAAATCAATGCTGCCAAGATTTCTGTTAAAGCTGAATTCCAGGCAGATATAAAATACACACATGATTGCAGCTCTATATTCATTGATACATCATAATCAGGACTATGAGATAAATACAAAAACCAACATGTAATCCAGCGTTAATAGTAAGGATACGTAGCTGTACTTTTTCGCCTTCGCATTCTGGAGCTCTGCTGAATTTTGAATTGCAAAGAATGAGAATGTTCATGAAGTACACTATGCATTCAGGGTCCATTTATACAATCAATCAATCAATTTTTTTTATCTATCTCTACATATTGAATAACTGTTTGTTCTTGAGCAGTAGCTAAATAGGGAGCCACAAAAATTGGTTTTACCCAAGGGTTCTTATATCAATCAGTGCGCAGATTGGTGCCCTGGTGCTTTGGAGGCACGTATTAGTTGTTCCCCAATACAACAGTAATAAACTCCTGTTCCTTGCTCCGTCCCTTCCAGGCATGTACTGGCCATTGGGACTACAGGGAGTTTCCCGGTGGGCCGATGGTTCAGTGGGCTGGTTTCAGTGACAAAATAATGGCTGCGAAGCTCGCCCTCAAGGAGAATAAGTGAAATAATAAAAGAGGTTAGTAACCACTCCTTATGTTATACTACTTATGTTTTTTTGCACAATTGCGTATAGTTTCATAAACAGTTTTTGTACTTGTTTGCAAAATTAAAGTGGGCTGGTCTGGATAAAGTCCAGGGCCAAATTTTTGTCCCAGTCCAGCCCTGGTCCCTTCCCTTCAACAATCAAAGTACCGGTCTTAAACATTGGCCATTAGGTAAAGATTTGATCTTTGGCTTCATTCTCCTTTAGGGAATAACAGCTTCCTTGTTCCTGACTAGCACCTGCTCAGCTAGGGTGTGTTGAGGTGGAGGAGTGACCAAAATACTACTCCTAATTTTTTAATTCTGTCACATATGTCAGAGCTGGTGCCAAAAGACGGGCACAGAGGAAATCAATTAACAGAGGGGCTACATGACCGGGAGGAGGCATAGTCCAAAGAAAGAGTTAAAAGGAGGACAGAGTAGGTGCATTACCTGAATGGATGTCAGCGGTCAAGTGGTTGGGAGGAACTTCAGGGGGTAGGAGCTGCCATTAATGCTGGGAGATCATTCAATAAGAGGAGAACGTTGACCCACCTGTAGGTAGGTGGTAGAGCAGGTCCCCTTTAAGGTGCCTCCTTCCCTTGGGCGAAGGCTGGGAGTTTAGGCAAGAACAGGTAGGGAGGTGGGTCAGACTGCAGAGGAAGAGAAAGAAGCAACATCTGTCTGCTAGCTCCAGCTCCCCTTACCTCTCCTGGGGGAGGGCAGAGTGCCCTGTGTCTCCCCATCCTAGCCCAAGAGAGAGAAGGAGAGAACTTTGGAAGTTGAAATACCCCTCTGTCCCTCCCATACTTAGTCCAGGAAGAGCATCGGGCCTACAGGGAGTGCATGCCTTCTGCAATGACATGAGCAGCCAGTGGCAGGGCCTGGGACCAAAGGTCCTTTTACTATTGGAACTGTATTGGAGTCCGCTACTCATGGAAGCCATGTGATTGATTTAGGCTTTCAAGTAAATAACATTAACCACTTACAACTTCGTGGTGCCTTTATTCCATCAGAATTCTGCTCTGAAGAGAATGAGAGAGAGTTTTACAGATGTTTCCTGACTGTCAGACTTGAGGAAGACAAGGGCAGCATCTGGAACCCCTGGGAGTGAGGGAGTGACGCCAAGCAGCCAGGAGGGTGGGTAGGGGGTCAGTCTCTGCCCACCACCCACACATCTGGGAGATTTGTGGGCAAAAACATCATATTGCCCTGAAGGTCACTAGTCGTTGAGGGTCGGCTCAGCTGCTTTCTACGGCTACGTGCATGGCAACCCGCCACCCTGCCAACACACCTGTCCACCCTCATTTCTGATACATCAAAAGGGTAAAATTATAGGAAGATTTGTCATGGCAGCTTGGCAGGTAGGGGGTCTCTGGAGATCTGTGGAATAGTGCGGGGCCAATCTGGGGGTATGGTGCTTCCCCTTTAGGTATTGGTTGTCTTGGTCTCCAGGGAAGGCAGAAAATGATCAGCTTAGAGCTCGAGCCGGTGGGTTGCATCTGGTAATAAGGTTGTATCTTAGTTAAAACTTCAGGTTAGTGGATACGAAGGGACCCCTATTAGAAGCCAACAGCTGTCATGTTATTCATTGGGTATGGCTTATTTTGTCTTGGCTATTTGTTTTATTGTTGCTTCATAGTGGTTAAGTAAAGGGCTGCTGTGGGCAATTCAAATCCTGAAACAGTCTTTATATTTCTTGGGGTTCAGTGGGGCAATAAAATTGAGGAATCCAGCAATGGAGCAGTCTTTTCTTCCTTTCCAATGACTGCTGCTATATGTTCAATTGAGCTGCAAACTTTTCTTAGCAGTGTTCTTCCATCATTTAGCAATGGAAGCCCATGCATTTCTCTAGGTACAGGCTCCCTTTAAGATGCGTCATTG
Organism: Lithobates pipiens; assembly: GCF_037356315.1. Classification (NCBI taxonomy): domain Eukaryota; kingdom Metazoa; phylum Chordata; class Amphibia; order Anura; family Ranidae; genus Lithobates; species Lithobates pipiens. The sequence continues at coordinate 39,802,990 of NW_027507764.1, read as the reverse complement.
CTCCCTGGCAGGGCAGTTTGGGAGAGCTTGCCAAAATTAATATCGTGCCGGGAAATATTTTTCTCCTTAGTGGTGCTGGACTGCAGGATGCTCCATCTGCCATTAATCCTGCCAGTCTCTGATCGCCTGACCGCTGCATTATCAGACATGTAAACACAATAGCGTTTTCATGGGGACAAAAACTGCCCGGAGCGCCTTTACGGAGTCCAGACTTGTTTTATTATATCAGCAGCCCTGTCATTTATATAAAAGTCATCTGAGCTCCTTCTGTTTTTTTTTTTTTCCAGACACCTCAGAAAATGGCGTAGAAGATAAAGAAAAAGATCTGATTTCTGCACCAAAGATTTGAATCAGGACCAGGTGAATACAGCTAACAGATACTGCTGATGGTCCTTCAGATTCACTATTTTATTCACAAATCTTTCACATGGAATGTGACATAACGTGCACTTTTAAACAAGATACAGTAAAACCTTGGATTGCGAGCATAATTCGTTCCAGAAACATGCTTGTAATCCAAAGAACTTGTATATCAAAGCAAATTTCCCCATAAGAAATAATGGAAACTCAGATGATTCGTTCCACAACCATTTATTCATAGGTCCTTCAGTTTATAGTCCATAGAAAAAGATTATAGCAATGTGATCGGTTGTGTAACCATAAAATGTCCATCCACAAATGGAAGCCTCCACAAGGGGAATAGAAGCAAAAAAAACATCAGGAGCTACATAGTATTAAAGAGAAGAGAGGCGTCTCTAAGTGTAGCAATATGTTGCTAAATGTTGTACCTTGTAACCATATTGCTACACTTAGAGGCGACTCTCTTCTCTTTTATACTCAGTTGTGACATGACTGTACTTGTATATCAAGTCAAAATTTATTTAAAAATGTTGCTTGTCTTGCAAAACACTCTCAAACCAAGTTACTCTCAAACCAAGGTTTTACTGTATGCATTAAATCATAGGCGTGTGTACCGAGTATGCATAGATTCTCCCCCGATAATACCCCTGATATTTTACTAAAGCCCCCTAATGGGGCTTTAAAAAAATATTTAATAAAATAATTAAAATAAAAACTACTGACAGCATCCGCTGCTCTATGGACACCAATCTCTTCCCTACTGACACTGCCCATTATTCTACGGACACGGTCAGTATATGCGTTTGAGGTTCGGGGTGCACATCCGAATGCAATAGGCTGTGCACACTTATGCAGAAAATGATCAAACACATCGATGCAAGGGAAAAGCTGAATTCAATTCCTGCAGTGTTCAATAACCACTTAAGGACTCGGAAGGATTTGCCCCCTTAACCACTTCAATACAGGGCACTTTCGCCCCCTTCCTTCCCAGCCCAATTTTCAGCTTTCATCGCTCTAGCACTTTCACTGACAATTGCGCGGTCATGCTACACTGTACCCAAATGAAATTTTTATCATTTTGTTCGCACAAATAGAGCTTTATTTTGGTGGTATTTATTCACGACTCCGTTTTTTATTTTTTGCGATATAAGCGCAAAAGCGGAAATTTGGAAAAAAAAGCAATATTTTATTTTTTCTATTTTAACCACTTCCCACCCGGCCAATGCATATATACGGCCGGGTGGGAGCCGTCTACTCCTGATAGGCCGTTCAGGAACGTCCTTCAGAAGTAGCGGGATCGTGCCCGCGCAACGGCGCGATCCCGATGTGCTTGTGTCACCCGGACACGGCACATCTCAGATCGGCAGGAGGGCTCTGTGATTGGCCCTCCTGATCACATGACGGCCGTGTCCAATCACGGCCGTCATGTGATGTAAACAAACTTCCGGTTGCTAGGCAATCGGCTCTCCTCTCCTCACACAGAAGTCATCGCTGAGGAGAGGAGAGCAGATCGCTGCAGCCAGCTGATGATCAGTGAGTATGAGCTGTTTTTTACAGGTTTTTAATCACTGATCATCAGTCTAGTGTCAACACACAACACACCACACAGTACAAACACAGCCCCCACATATGTCCCCAAAACACACATGTCCCCAAAACATACATGTCCCCAAATAATAAAAACACATGTCCCTAATAATAAAAACATGTCCCCCACATATGTCCCACTAAAATCACATGTCTCAATGATTATCTGCACACATATGTACGTGATCACCTGCACACATATGTACATGATCATTTGCGTACATATGTCCGTCATCACACAAACTAATTATTATACACTTAACTGAATTTTTTTTACCAAAAATATGTAGCAGAATACATTTTGGCTTAAATTTTATGACAAAATTTGATTTTATTGGATTTCTTTTCAAATAGAAAAAAGAAAATATTGTTTTTTTTCCAAATTTCCGCTTTTTTTGCGCTTATATCGCAAAAAATAAAAAACGGAGTCGTGAATAAATAACACCAAAATAAAGCTCTATTTATGCGAACAAAATGATAACCATTTCATTTGGGTACAGTGTAGCATGACCGCGCAATTGTCACTGAAAGTGCAAGAGCGATGAAAGCTGAAAATTGGGCTGGGAAGGAAGGGGGTGAAAGTGCCCTGTATTGTAGTGGTTAAAAGAAATCCAATAAAATCTAATTTTGTCATAAATTTAAGCCAAAATGTATTCTGCTACATGTTTTTGGTAAAAAAAAATTCCGTTAAGTGTATAATAATTGGTTTGTGTGATCACGGACATATGTACGCAAATGATCATGTACATATGTGTGCAGGTGATCACGTATATATGTGTGCAGATAATCATTGGAACATGTGATTTTAGTGGGACATATGTGGGGGTCATGTGTTTATTATTAGGGACATGTGTTTTTATTATTTGGGGACATGTATGTTTTGGGGACATGTGTGTTATGGGGACATATGTGGGGACATTGTGTTTACACTGTGTGGTGTGTTGTGTGTATTACACTAGACTGGTGATCAGTGAGTAAAAAGCTGTAAAAAACAGCTCATACTCACTGATCATCAGCCGGCTGCAGCGATCTGCTCTCTTCTCCTAAGCGATGACTTCTGTGTGAGGAGAGGAGGAGCCGATTGCCTAGCATCCGGCTGTTTGTTTACATCACATGACGGCCGTGATTGGACACGGCCGTCATGTGATCAGGAGGGCCAATCAGAGAGCCCTCCTGCCGATCTGAGATGCGCCGTGTCCGGGTGACATGGGCGCATCGGGATCGCGCCGTTGCGCGGGCACGCGAGCGCGCGATCCCGCTCCTTCTGATGGACGTTCCTGAACGTCCTATCAGAAGTAGACAGCTCCCACCCGGCCGTATATGTGCATTGGCCGGGTGGGAAGTGGTTAATGACCAGGCCATTTTTTGCGATACGGCACTTTGTTGTTTTAACTGACAATTGCCCGGTTGTGCGACGCTGTACCCAAACAAAATTGACGTCCTATTTTTCCCAGAAATAGAGCTTTCTTTTGGTGCTATTTAATCACATCTGCGGTTTTTATATTTTGCGATATATACAAAAAAAGAGCGGCAATTTTGAAAAAAATAAATACAATTTTTATGTTTTTGCTATAATAAATATCAAAAAAAAATTTTTTTTCAAAAAAATGAATTTCTTCATCAGTTTAGGCCAATATGTATTCTTTTACATTTTTTTTTGTAAAAAAATCCCAATAAGCATATATTGATTAAAAGTTATAGCGTCTACAAAATAGGGTATAGCTTTATGGTATTTTTATTATTTATTTCTTTACTAGTAATGGCGGCGATCTGCGATTTTTAGCGGGACTGCGGCATTGCGGCGCACAGATCGGAAACTTTTGACACTTTTTTGGGACCATTGACATTTATACAGTGATCAGTGCTATAAAAATGCACTGATTAAATGGCACTGTGTAAATGTCACTGGCAGGGAAGAGGTAAACACTAGGGGGAGATCAATAATCAAAGGTCTGGTAGTAATTCAGGGCTCCACCCTCCTCAGGAGTCTGTGAGGTTGCAAGAGATGTGCATATCTGCACAGTCCAGGTGGAGTCTGTGAGGGAACAGATAGAGGCCTTATGCCGCGTACACACGACTGGACTTTTCGGCATCAAAGGTCTGACGGAACGATTCCGGCTGACCATTCGATCGTGTGTGGGCTGCAGCGGACTTTTGATTTGCAAAAATCCGACAGACTTCAGAAATGGAACATGTTTCAAAACGGACAAAAACCGTCGCAGCTATTGGCTACTGGCTATGAACTTCCTTATACTAGTCCGGTCGTACGTCATCACGTTCAAATCCGTCGGACTTTGGTGTGATTGTGTGTGGCCAAGTCCGTTCATTCGGAAAGTCCGTCAGAACTCCATCAGAACTCCGCCGAAAGTCCGTCGGACCTAGTCCCTCGAAAAGTCCGGTCGTGTGTACGCGGCATTAGTCTGAGGGCCAGAGAAGAGAGCTGGAGAGCTAAGGGAAAGGTGCAGAGTTGTATGTGAGCACAGTGGTGCCGAGAGTCAGTCTGAGGGACCAACCTAAGGTCCTAAGCTTGAGGCCTCAGCAGTGGCGCTGCCAGAGAAAGCCAGGAGGCTAATGTTATTTTTCTTTGTGTTTTGAAGTTATGGTGGAAACCCCTGCAAGGGCAACCATTTGCTTTCTTTTACTTTCTTTTCAAATAAAAGTGGGCCAACAAGCAATAAACCAGGACCTTTCGAGAAACTTTGTGGCAAATGATTTATAGTCTACGGGGAGGGGGAAAATCTTGTTATTCAATTCTGGCCATATGTAGTACTAATATGGACCCTATTGCCAAAAAAAAAGGCATGGGAAGCTGGGTACTGCCATGGGGAAATGAACCAATGCCAAAATAAATTTAAAATAAAACAGTATCACTGCCTATATAGAATTGTCAGCTCACCCTAACAGCTCCAACTCACACTGACAATATGGCTGCTATGAGCTCCCCTTTTATGGTTATCCACTCTTTCAAATTATTGGCTCTTGTGACTCATTCAACCAGGCAGAAGGGCTATGCACTGCAGTATAGGTTGTTCCTTATTTTTGGGCGGCAAACCAGAGGACAATCAACATCTACACATTGCATGGTGATTGCATTAAGGCATGGGTGCTCAACCTGTGGCCCTCCAGCTGTTGCAGAACTACAAGTCCCATCATGCATCTGCCTTTGGGAGACATGATTGTAACTGTCAGTGGCTTGCAATGCATCATGGGACTTGTAGTTTCGCAACAGCTGGAGTCAGGTGTCAGTGATATCTGTGTGGATTTAAATGTTGGGGTATCTTCCTGACACTCATAACTGAAGGAGTGGCTTGGAGGCATTATAAAACCTCTTTAACTAGTTTCTGACCGCCGGCCGTCAAATGACAGCCAGGCGGCGCACCTATTGTGGCGGGAGGCTGTCATATGACGGCCTCCCGTTTAAACAGGGAATGCATGCGATCGTGCGTGCGCACCCCTGTTTCTTCGGTGGCGGCGTGTCACGAAGACACCGCTCGCCACTGAAGGGGGTGAACAGCCATTGGTTATGGCTGTTTACCACGTAATCAGCCGTGATGAAGTCACGGCCGATCACAGATGATCACACCCTGACTGTGCACGGCGCATGCGCGCGATTATGAGCTCGCTGCGCGTGCACGTCGGTGGCGGTGTGTTCCCCGGGAACACTGCTCGTCACCGATGCTGGTAAACAGCCATTGGCCGGCTGTTTACCCACGTGATCGGCTGTGATCCTTTCACAGCCGATCACTAAAATGTAAACAAACCGCGGTAACAAGATGTTTCCCGGGTTCTCCTCCTCACACCGATCGTGTGTGAGGAGGAGATTGCGGTAACATCTCGTTACCGCCTACAGTACACATCAAGCACACTGATTGCCCCCCCAATAAAGAGGACCTGTCACCACCCCTCATAGTACCTGTCAATCACAGTCCATCAGAGTACCTGTCACAGTCCATCAGAGTATTTGAGTACCTGTCACAGCCCATCAGAGTACCCGAGTACCTGTCACAGCCCATCAGAGTACCTGTCAGCCCATCAGAGTACCCGAGTACCTGTCACAGCCCATCAGAGTACCCGAGTACCTGTCCCAGTCCATCTGAGTACCCGAGTACCTGTCACAGTCCATCTGAGTACCCGAGTACCTGTCACAGTTCATCTGAGTACCCAAGTACCTGTCACAGTCCATCAGAATACCCGAGTACCTGTCACGGCACATCAGAGTACCCGAGTACCTGTCACGGCACACCAGAGTACCCGAGTACCTGTCACGGTCCATCAGGGTACCCGAGTACCTGTCACGGTCCATCAGGGTACCCGAGTACCTGTCATGGTCCATCAGGGTACCCGAGTACCTGTCACAGTCCATCAGAGTACCCGAGTACCTGTCATGGTACATCAGGGTACTCGAGTACCTGTCACAGTCCATCATGGTACCCGAGTATCTGTCATGGTCCATCAGAGTACCCAAGTACCTGTCACAGCCCATCAAAGTACCCGAGTACCTGTCACTGTTCATCCGAGTACCCGAGTAGCTGTCACAGCCCATCAAAGTACCCGAGTATCTGTCACGGTTCATCCGAGTACCCGAGTACCTGTCACAGCCCATCTGAGTACCCGAGTACCTGTCACAGCCCATCTGAGTACCCGAGTACCTGTCACAGCCCATCTGAGTACCCGAGTACCTGTCCCAGTCCATCTGAGTACCCGAGTACCTGTCCCGGTCCATCTGAGTACCCGAGTACCTATCACAGTTCACCTGAGTACCCGAGTACCTATCACAGTTCATCTGAGTACCCGAGTACCTTTCACAGTTCATCTGAGTACCTGTCACAGTTCATCTGAGTACCCAAGTACCTGTCACAGTCCATATGAGTACCTGTCACCGCCCTTCAGAGTACCCAAATACCAGTCACCAAGCCATCAGAGTACCTGTCACCAGGCCATCAGAGTACCCGAGTATCTGTCACCAGGCCATCAGAATACCCGAGTACCTGTCACCAGGCCATCAGAGTACCCAAGTACCTGCCACCAAGCCATCAGAGTAACCGAGTACCTGTCACCAGGCCATCAGAGTACCAGAGTACCTATCTCTAGCCCATCAGAGTACCCGAGTACCTATTTGCAGCCCATGTCTCATAGAATATACGTTGGGGTGTTTGCTTTCCAAAATGGGGTAATTTTGTGGGTAATTTCACTGTCCTGGTGGTCCAGGACCTTCAAAAGTGTGATGGATAGGAATGAAATGAGATGTGTCATTTATGCTCCTAGAATGCCTGAACGTACTACTTCAATGTTCGGCCTCTCTATGTGGCCAGGCTGTGTAAAAGTCCTACACATGTGGTATCGCCATACTCGGGAAGAGTAGCAGAATGTATTTTGGGGTGTAATTTTTGCTATATACATGCTATGTGTTAGAAATATCTTATAAATTGACAATTTTGTGTAAAAAAAATGCGTTTAAATTTTTTTCCACATATTCCTAAAACTTCTGGAAAAAAATTAACCGTTCAAAAGACTCATTATGCCTCACAGATTATACGTTGGGGTGTTTGCTTTCCAAAATGGGGTCATTTTATGGGAAATTCCATTGTCCTGGTACTCCAGGGCCTTCAAAAATGTAATAGGTGGTTGAGAAATGAGATGCGTCATTTTTGCTCGTAGAACGTCTGAAGGTACTACATCAATGTTGGTCCTCTGTATGTGGCCAGGCTGTCTAAAAGTCTCACACATGTGGTATCGCCGTACTCGGGAAGAGTAGCAGAATGTATTTTGGGGTGTAATTTGTTGTATGCATATGCTGTGTGTGAGAAATAACCTGATAATATGACAATTTTGTAAAAAAAAATAATAATAAAAAAGAATCTTCATTTTGCAAAGAATTGTGGGAAAAAATGACAACTTAAAAAAACTCACCATGCTACTTACTTAATACCTTGGAATGTCTACTTTGTAAAAAGGGGTCATTTGGGGGGTATTTGTACTTTCCTGACTTGTTAGTGTCTCAAGAAATAAGATACACCCGATGTACTGAAGGCCTGATCAGAAGTGATCAATTTTCAGCGATTGGCACCATAGTTTGTAGACTCTATAACTTTCACAAAGACCAAATAATATACACTAATGTGGGTTATTTTTACCAAAGATATGTAGCAGTATAAATTTTGGCCAAAATTTATGAAGAAAAATTACTAATTATGACAGAAACAAAGAAAAAGCAATTTTTTTCACGAAATTTACGTTTTATTTTATTTATAGCACAAAAAATAAAAAACCCACTAGTGATTAAATACCACTAAAAGAAAACTCTATTTGTGTGGAAAAAAGGACGCAAGTTTCATATGGGTACAGTGTTGCATGACTGAGTAATTGTCATTCAAACTGTGAGAGCGCTGAAAGCTGAAAATTGGTCTGGTCAGGAAGGGGGTGTAAGTGCCCTGTATTGATGTGGTTAACATAACAGAACAAGTCCAGCTGAATGTGACCAACTAGTTATACCATGGCCTGGATAAATGAGAACCTTCACAGGCAATTTTCTGTCCAAACTTAAAACTTAGAAGAGTTGAGAACTTCACGAATCCCAGGGATTGGCCAGGAACCCATGGTAGTTGTGAACCTGAATCTCTTTCTTTCTGGCAGAATTCTCACCAATCAGTTTTCAGAGGGATATAAGAGACTGTCAGTGGGTTTAACGTCTAAGGCCGCGTACACACGGGCGGACTGTTCGCCCAACTTTGTTTGTCAAACAGTTTCGGCAAACAGTCCGCTCAAAATTAGCATGGACGGACATGGCCACACACGGCACTTTTTTGAGCGGACTGTTTCAGCGAACTGTTTGCCAAACAGTTCGCTCAACTTTTGAAATGAACGGACTCGCCCACGTAAGGCGGAGGCAAATACGCCCATTTCGAGCGCGTGTACAGGTAGGCGGGGCCCGCGAAGGAGACGTCGCGGGCTCCGCCGCCTGGAATGGGCTTAAAGGGGAACCCCAACGCCGAAAAAAATCGGCGTGGGGGTTCCCCCAAAGTCCACAACAGACCCTTGTCCGAGCACGCTACCCGGCCGGCCAGGAAAGGGGGGCGAGCGAGCGCGCCCCCCTCCTGAGCCGTACCAGGCCGCGTGCCCTCAACATGGGGGGGTGCCTTGGGGAAGGGGGGGCCGCGCGGCCCCCCCACCCCAAAGCACCTTGTCCCCATGTTGATGAGGACAAGGGCCTCTTCCCGACAACCCTGGCCGTTGGTTGTCGGGGTCTGCGGGCGGGGGGCTTATCGGAATCCGGGAGCCCCCTTTAAGAAGGGGGCCCCCGGATATCGGCCCCCCACCCTATGTGAATGAGTATGGGGTACAATGTACCCCTACCCATTCACCTGTGAAATAAAGTACAAAAAAAAACACAACACAGAGAAAAAATATTTTATTGCACAGCTCCGGGGGTCTTCCGTCTTCGGGGGTCTTCTCGCCGGACTCCTCCGCTATCTTCGTGTAGCTCTTTTACTAGCGGAGGAGCCCGGCTTTCTTCCTCCCCGCCGCCGGCCTCTTCTCCCGACTTCGGGGGTCTTGTCCCCCTCTTCGGTTCTTCTGCCGGGCCACCGCGCCTTCTTGTAGCTCTTTTACAGGCGGTGGCCCGGTCTTCTGTCGCCGCTGTCGCTGTCGCCGTCGCCGCCTTCCGTTCTTCTTCTTCTTCTTGTTCTTCTTCTTCTTCCCCAGGAGATGTTGACACGTCGCTCTCTCCGGCCGGAATGCCAGAGCCGCGCTGTGCGGTCACTTATATAGTGACAATGGGGCGGTGTCACATGGTATATGTCACATGGGTTGGTCACATGGTGACCCCGCCCCCTTACGATGTCATAGTCCCCATGTGACATCAACCCATGTGACCAACCCATGTGACATATACCATGTGACACTGCCCCATTGTCACTATATAAGTGACCGCACAGCGCGGGGAAGAAGAAGAAGAACAAGAAGAAGAAGAAGAACGGAAGGCGGCGACGGCGACAGCGACAGCGGCGACAGAAGACCGGGCCACCGCCTGTAAAAGAGCTACAAGAAGGCGCGGTGGCCCGGCAGAAGAACCGAAGGCGGCGACAGAAGAACGGAAGGAAGCGGCGACAGAAGACCGGGCCACCGCCTGCAAAAGAGCTACAAGAAGGCGCGGTGGCCCGGCAGAAGAACCGAAGAGGGGGACAAGACCCCCGAAGTCGGGAGAAGAGGCCGGCGGCGGGGAGGAAGAAAGCCGGGCTCCTCCGCTAGTAAAAGAGCTACACGAAGATAGCGGAGGAGTTAGGCGAGAAGACCCCCGAAGACGGAAGACCCCCGGAGCTGTGCAATAAAATATTTTTTCTCTGTGTTGTGTTTTTTTTTGTACTTTATTTCACAGGTGAATGGGTAGGGGTACATCGTACCCCATACTCATTCACATAGGGTGGGGGGCCGGTATCCGGGGGCCCCCTTCTTAAAGGGGGCTCCCGGATTCCGATAAGCCCCCCGCCCGCAGACCCCGACAACCAACGGCCAGGGTTGTCGGGAAGAGGCCCTTGTCCTCATCAACATGGGGACAAGGTGCTTTGGGGTGGGGGGGCCGCGCGGCCCCCCCTTCCCCAAGGCACCCCCCCATGTTGAGGGCACGCGGCCTGGTACGGCTCAGGAGGGGGGGGCGCGCTCGCTCGCCCCCCTTTCCTGGCCGGCCGGGTAGCGTGCTCGGACAAGGGTCTGTTGTGGACTTTGGGGGAACCCCCACGCCGATTTTTTTCGGCGTTGGGGTTCCCCTTTAAGCCCATTCCAGGCGGCGGAGCCCGCGACGTCTCCGTCGCGGGCCCCGCCTACCTCGAAATGAGCAGACTTTCCTCCGAGCGGGAACAGTTTGCTCATTTCGAAAGTAGCCTACACACGGGCGGACTGTTCGCTCAAACACAGTTTCAGCGGACAGTTTTTCGGAATTTCCGAAAGACTTTGTCCGTCAAACTGTCCGCTGAAACTGTCCGCTGAAACTGTCCGCTGAAAGCCCACACACGAGCGGACTGTCCGCCCAAACACTGTTCAGCGGACAAGGTTGGGCGAACAGTTCGCCCGTGTGTACGCGGCCTAATATTCCGTCTTCAGGCCAAGTTTATATGAGTACATCATGGCTTGAGATTTCCCTCTACTTAAATTTTTTTTTTTAAAAAGGCCCGTTCCCTGTTCTCTCTGATTGCATACTAATCCCTCTTTAACCCATGCTATCATATCAATATAATACAAGATACATATAGCATATTAATTATTATAATTATGATGACTTCCAGGTGATTTTGGTCCCCGTTTTCTTCTCATTTTGAGGTGCCTATAAACCTGTGACCACTTGTAAGCCTCACGGCCGGGGGATGCCCCACTCGGGGCAGAGGTGAGGACGGCTCCCCAGCAGTATCTGGGACCATCAGTAGGGGAATCGACTGTCTTTTCTATGTGTGTTTTTAATAAAAAGAAGTCTCTGGATAAGCGAGCCTATTCGGTGGAGAGGGTAAATATGATGTGACTACCAGTTTTTCCATATGATAGATGTACAAAAGAATGTGACTGTACATCATACTATATAATATTGAAATCTGTCTTTTCGATGTATCCATAGAAATATAAGAACCCTCTGGAGGAAGACCATAATCTTTAAAGAGGAAGTAAACCCTGATGAGTTTACTTCCTCTTTCATTCCCTGCAAAGGCAAAGCATAATGGACTACTATGCATCGCATAGTAGCCCATTATGTGTCACTTACCTGACACAGGAGCCAGCGATGTCACCGCTGTCCCCTGTAGTCCGGCGCATTCCATCTTTTCGGTGGGGTCTCGCAGCTCCGCCGCTGTCATTCGGCGGAGCCGCGATGACGTCACTCCCGCGCATGCGCAGGGGAGTCAACACGTGCGGCAGCTCCATTGTTGGAAATGCCGCGCTCAGTGCGCCTGCGCGCCGCTGTCTACGGCGCATGCGCCGTAGACAGCGGTGCCTGTCTTCGGGCAAATAATCTCCTAAAAAGAGATGCATTGGGGCATTTCCTGAACATCGGAGAGTACAACCATAATCTGAATATTGTGGGTTGATATTTTCTAATGCACATTTTTTTAAATTAATTTACCTGGTATTGTCACCTTTTTGTTTCCCCCTTTTAAATCCATTAGCCTCGCACTGTGTATACCAGAGCTCATATTTTAACTCTTGTACTAACATTGTCCAATTGTCCTTTGATAATAAAACTATTATATATCTTTTACAAAAACATTCTTGACTCATACTTGCTGCTAAAAAAAACCCACAGGGAACTTTCCTTTTTTCTCAAATTATTGTTATTGGGTGTGCAGCCTTATCAGACTGTTACAGTTTATATGAGTTACCATATAAGGGGGGCTTTGTGGCTGGCTAGAATTGGCGCCAAGAGCACAAGTCCCTGCCCTGATCTTGTCCTTTGCTAAAACACTATCCCTTCTGCTGATGCTGAACCCTCCATCATATTGTGCCCCACTCCATGCCAGAGGCCTCCATACGACATTCCATGTTGTTGACCTTTATATCCCAAGGAAAGACTGTCCACACAAAAAAAATAGTTTACTGCACTTTACTGATGGAATTCAGGAAACGGCATAACAGTCACATCACATCGACATACATTCCGGAGTCACTTGACATTACATAGGCAATAACATTTAGTGGAGTGTCCACAGTAGTCACATGTGAAAGCATATGCAGCACCTTAAGCAACCATCTCCCTCCGACAGTCTCTTCTTCCACCCAATCCACTCATTAGTACTCACAAGACAGGGCTCTCTATAGATGCCTCCTCCACAGGTACGCCTCTCCCAGGACCCTGAAGGAAAATGGCCTCACTTGGGGAACTCTTGGCTTGGACTAAAAGGCCTTTTGCAATTCGCCTTAGCTCCCACCAACCATAAGGGTCAGAAAGTCTACAGCTGGGTCTCCTGGGTGTAGGTCTACTCCTCCCCATTCTCCTGCCCTGTCCAGGGCCTCTACCTGCTGCTTACATCTATGCTGGTGTTGGGTGTTTAGCTCCCATGACCCAAGTGCCCTAGGGCTCCTCCCAACCTGGCTTATAACTGGGAACTGACTAACCCATGAGATCAATACAGGAGGGCTCTGACTAAAAGTGGTCTAGTACCCGACGACACTATCTACTGTAGTCAAACACTATTATGGTACAGAGCCACTTAGTGGCAGATTAGCTAACTGCCTACAAACATGTTGTACTACTAACTACTAAGTTATTCAATAGGAACATATAATAAGGTCCGTTGGCATGGACCATAGGGTGAGTACATGGATTAAAAAATGGCTACAAGGGCGAGTTTAGAGGGTGGTGATAAATGGGGAGTACTCGGAATGGTCAGGGGTGGGTAGTGGGGTCAACCAGGGTTCTGTGCTGGGACCAATCATGTTTAATTTGTTCATAAACAACCTGGAGAATGGAATAAACAGCTCAATCTTTGTATTTGCGGATGATACTAAGCTAAACAGGGCAATAACTTCTCCGCAGGATGTGGAAACTTTGCAAAAATATCTGAACAAATTAATGGGGAGGGCAGCTACATGGCAAATGAGGTTCAATGTAGAAAAATGTAAAATAATGCATTTGGGTGGCAAAAATATGAATGCAATCTATACACTGATGGGAGAACCTCTGGGGGAATCTAGGATGGAAAAGGACCTGGGGGTCCTAGTAGATGATAGGCTCAGCAATGGCATGCAATGCCAAGCTGCTGCTAACAAAGCAAACAAAAGGGGATTAAATCCAGAGATAAAACAATAATTCTTCCGCTCTACAAGACTCTGGTCTGGCCGCACCTAGAGTAACTGTCCTGTTCTGGGCACCAGTCCTCAGGAAGGATGTACTGGAAATGGAGCGAGTACAAAGAAGGGCAACAAATCTAATAAAGGGTCTGGAAGATATTAGTTATGAGGAAAGGTTGGGAGCACTGAACTTATTCTCTCTGGAGAAGAGACGCTTGAGAGGGCATATGATTTCAATTTACAAATACCGTACTGGTGACCCCACAATAGGGATAAAACTTTTTCGTGGAAGGGAGTTTAACAAGACTTGTGGCCACTCATTAAAATTAGAAGAAAAGAGGTTTAACCTTAAACTACGTAGAGGGTTCTTTACTGTTAGAGCGGCAAGGATGTGTAATTCCCTTCCACAGACGGTGGTCTCAGTGGGGGGGCATAAATAGTTTCAAGAAACTATTAGATAAGCACCTGAATGACCGCAACATACAGGGATATACAATGTAATACTGACATATAATCACACACACAGGTTGGACTTGATGGACTTTTGGTGTCTTTTTTTTCGACCTCACCTTCTAATTTGGATCCACAGTAACATCTTCTGGTTGTGACTTCCGAATCATATTGTGCTATATCCGGAACAAGAAGTGTTTGGCTTTGGCAGTCACCAGTTGGGTGTGGTGGATAGACACAGATATATTTATTGCCCTTTTGGCTTCGGAGTGGAGTATGTGTCAAGTTCTCTGTGCAAACTCTGTTCAGGGAACACAGCCCAAAATACAGCTAAGACCGTCCAGATGTTCTGGAAAAAGTCAGCTAGTAATATTCATGATCTGTGTTCCAGATGGATGTACTGGGATACACTGCTGATATACTATTCACTGACACTTTATTTAAATTCAATTTGTTCTATTAGAACGTTTCAGAGAATAACATAAAGCAAAAATGATAGCGTTATTATTATTACACAGGGTTTATATAGCGCCAACAGCTTGCACAGCACTTTTCAGTATAAGTGCCGGTTCACACTTGTGCGATGCCAGACATCGCATGTAATTCGTAGCGCCACTGCTGTTCACATTACATGCGATGTCTGTGCGGGTGCAATGTCAGCCATACAGATAGTATGGCTGATATCGCACCGCATTCGGTCCAAACATGCACAGGACCATTTTTTCTGTTCGGACCAAAATCGGATCGCATGTGTGTTCACACATATACGATCCGATTCTTGTCCGAACTGTCAGTTCGCAGTGCGATATGCGAGCTAAAATGGGGGTGTCGTTAACATATAATGACACTCCCCATCAGTTCGCATATGGTAGTGTGAACTGCCGTGCGTGTCGAGTGCAATGCGGGAACCCGCAGTTGATTCGCAGGGTTCTCGCATCGCACTAGTGTGAACCGGCACTAAGGCTGGGTTCACACTGCAGCGATGCGGGAACGCATCCCATACCTCCCGGCGGCAGTTCACACTGCCCTATGCGAACTGCTGGGAGTGTCAGTGAAACGTTAATGACACCCCCAGATCAGTTCGCATATGGCAGTGCGATCTGCAAACTCGGACAGGAATCGGATAGCATGGTGTGAACACCCATGCGATCCGATTCTGCTGCGGACCAAAAAAAGGGTCCTGTGCGAGTTTGGGCCGTGTGCGATGCGAATTCAGCCATACTATCTGTATGGCTGAACTCGCATCGCACAGAGATCGGATGTGATTTGCACTGCAGTGCGGTGTGAATCACATCCGGTTCTCCTAACCGCTGCAGTGTGAACCCAGCCTAAAGGGAGACAGTACAGTTACAATACTATTCAATACAGTAAGTCCCCTACATACAAACATTCAACTTGCGAACCTTCAAAGATGCAAACATGTGTTTGCATGTCCAATCCGGTAAAGATGGGTACACACACTCAGTTTTTTTCTGTTCAACTGAGGAGGCTGATTGAAAAAAAACAAAAAACTGACAGATCGCTGTACCAACACAAGCAAAGTTGGTGCAGCGGTCTCCCCCGGTCATAACACACTAATTAGCACTCTCAGTCTTCGCCCTGCAAACGCTGATCTTTTCTGGACTTACAAACAAGCTGGATTTACGAACGAGCTCCCGAAACGGAACTTGTTCATAAGTAGGGGATTTACTGTACAATAGGGTTAGGAGGACCCTGTTTCTGAGAGCTTACAATCTAAAAGGGAGGGGCACATCATACAAAAGGTAATAACTAAATGCGAATAAATTATCTGAAAATTAAAATTTTAGCTGTTAAGTAGAGACAGGAAAAGTTTACCTAAAAAAGGAAACGTTAATTAATACTCCAGGAAAAAAAAGGATAATAGTGGTAAAAAAACAGGAATCTGGATAAGTGGAGCCCAGAAGAGCATATAGACATAGGACAGACTGAAGCTGGGCAAGATGGTTGGAGCAGATTGAAAAAGGAAGCTATAATGGAATTATTCATTAGGGCCCATTTATATTAGCGTTTTCAGGGGGGGGGGAGCCGTATTGTTACTGCCCATCAAGCTCTCCCCCTTTAAATGGAAGGGTGGGGCCCGGAGTGTTCACATGCCACGGCCGTGGCAGGAATTATACCCCCTGTCACGTTTTGCGAAATGCACACAATGCACGTGGTTGTGGTGTGGTAGTCTGGTGTTTAGGGGGTTAAAACAGGTTAAAACAGATGGTGAAGAGGTGAGAAAATGCCTTCTCACTCTATGTCAAATTCTTTTCAAAGAGCAATCTGAATGTGGAGTACCACAAGTGTAAACAAGGCCTTACAGGTATTTATATAGGTTTAAACATTTTACATTGACATCAGACCCTGCCCTCAAGGAGTTTACATTCAGAGTTCCATAGTATGTAACATAGGGGCCAATTTCCTAGCTCCCAACTGTCCCTGATTTCGAGGGACTGTCCCTGATTTGGAATAATGTCCCTGTGTCCCTCTTTGCCCCTCATTTTGGTCTGATCTATATAGTTGTTATAAAATAGTAAGCAGGAGCTTAACCTACCAGCATGTCTTTCCAGTGTAGAAGGGAAAACACATGCCAAGTGCTGCAAGCCTAGAGTACAGCCACTATGCAAATGCACTTCCCCAACCCTTGAACAACTATTCTTCCTGACTTAGGTGCAGAGGTTGGGGCTTTTGGAGGCTGAGAACTGAGAGGCTGGGAACTGCTCAAAACGCAGCTGTTGGGGGCCCTGTCCTAACATGTTTGGCCCCTGGATAGCCTGTCCAACACATTACCTTGTGTATCATAAAGGTGCTGTACAGTGACAGTCATTTACACAAATACAAGAGAATTATCAGCTACCTCTTTCTTTTGCAGATTTCTGCAATGCTTTTGTTAGAAATTCTGTATATAACCCCACAGAACAGACAGCGCACAGTCCACATATAAGCTTTGCCGCTTAACTGCAGACAGGAAATGTTATTATATAGAAAAGGCAGAGCATACCATAGATGCAGCTACAAACTTATAAACACTACAGGTTGAAGAATATATCTGTACTAAATACCTAAATACTGATGTACAGTAGTTGTTGCACAAAATACAATTCAGTCTTCCAATACCGCCCCTCAATGACTACTACTTAGTACCCTGTTTCCCCTAAAATAAGACCTAGTGTGATTGTCGGTGATAGCTGCAATAAAAGCTCTACCCCCCAAATAAGCCCTAGTTAAAGTCCTTGTAGGTCTTCTTTTCAGGGTAGGGTTTATTTTTGAGGAAACAGAGTAGGGCTTATTTGGGTGGTAGGGCTTATATTGCAGCCAACACCGACAATCACGCTAGGTCTTATTTTAGGGGAAACAGGGTACATGCGACCAGACTTTCCATCAGAATAAACTCCGATGGTCTTTCCAATGGAGTTCCGACCGAATGGACATGCCTACACATGATCAAACCAAAGTCTGTTCGTTTCAACTGCGATGACGTACGACGGGACTGGAAAAGGAAGTTCAATAGCCAACAGCCAATAGCTGCCCTTGCGTCGTATTTGGTCTATCGGAATAGCATACAGACGAACGGTTTTCCTGATAGGAATTGGTTCCATTGTAAAGATTTAAAATATGTTCTATTTCCAGGTCTGTCAGAAATTTTTAAGAAAAAAGTCAGATGAAGCCCACACACGATCAGAATATCCGATGAAATTATTCTGTCTGACCTTTTCTGACGGAAAATGCGGTCTTGTGTACGCGGCATTATATTAGTCCCATTTTGGTTATCAGTTCTATAAATCTCTTTATTTTATGTGATTTTGTAAAACACTCTGATCCACTTTTGTTTCCCATGAGTTTGAAGTCTTTGCATCTTATCCCATGAATCTGGCTCTGGTTTTAATGCTACGCAAGCAACATAGGACAGACATTTGGCTGGGATGTCTTTATTGCTTCTGGTGGATTTCCTGATTGAAGCCTCTTGTGGCTTGGTTTCACAGTATTTGAAGTGTCTGCGGTTAATTCTATTTCTGTGTCACTTTGTTGCTTATCTTCATGTAACATTGATGTGGAATTTGAAATTTCCTTCAGTTTGAAACATTTCTGTTATTTCATGACATTTTAAACACACTGAAGTTTCATCGACAATTATACTTCTCCTGATGGTTACCTTGTTTGTTTCTTGGTGTAGAATTATATATCCAATTTGAGATTCACTGTACCCCACAAGTACACCCTCCTTGTACACATAGGCTTTGCTTCCAAATTTTTGTAGATGGTTCAAATTCAGGGCTTTTTGATTCCACAGTTCATATGGAGTTTTCTCAGTTGATTTTACCGATAATCCCCCCAGTATGTGGTTGGCATATCTGCATCAAACATCATGGTTCTTCCACTCTCACGTTGAGTATGGCTCATTCTTTCTGCAACCCCATTTTATTCTGGTTTGTATGGTACAGTAGTTTGCTTTCAGATAATTTCCTGTGTGTTATCACCTATATATTCTGTTCCATTGTCTGTGCGCAGTACACTCAGCATTTTGCCAAATTTGTTGCTTAACCACTTGCCGACCAGCGCACGACGATGTACGTCGACAGAATGGCACGGGCAGGCAAATGGGCATACATATACGTCCCTTTAAATTTGCCGCCCTGCCATCGGGAGCGTGCCGCCGGCGGCGCGCTCCCGCGCTGGTCGGGACCCCCGTGAGTCCGGTCGCGGGACCCACGGACTCAATCGCCGCGGGCATACCCGCGATCGTCTCATGGAGCGGCCAAATGAAGAAATGCCGTTGTAAACAGCATTTCTCCATTCTGCCTAGCAACTAGTGACGCTGATCTCTGCTCCATGTGATTGGAGCAGAGATCAGTGTTCACTAAATGAAAGCCCAACCCCCCCACAGTTAGTAACACACCCCTAGGAACACTTAACCCCTACACTGCCACCCACTGGTTAACCCCTTCACTGCCAGTGTCATTTACACAGGAATCACTGCATTTATATAGCAGTGATTACTGTATAAATGACAATGGTCCCAAAAATGTGTCAAAAATGTCCGATGGGTCCCCCACAATGTCACAGTCACAATAAAAATCGCTGATCGCCGCCATTACTAGTAAAAAAAAAAATAATAAAAAATTATTAATAAAAATTCTATAAAACTATCCCTATTTTGTAAACGCTATAACTTTTGCGCAAACCAATCAATAATCGCTTATTGCATTTTTTTTTACCAAAAATATGTAGAAGAATACGTATCGGCCTAAACTGAGGGAAAAAAATGTTTTTTTATATATTTTTGGGGGATATTTATTATAACAAAAAGTAAAAAATAATGCGTTTTTTTCAAAATTGTCGCTCTATTTTTGTTTATAGCGCAAAAAATAAAAACCACAGGGGTGATCAAATACCACCAAAAGAAAGCTCTATTTGTGGGAAAAAAAGGACGTCAATTTTGTTTGGGAGCCACGTCGCACGACCGCGCAATTGTCAGTTAAAGCGACGCAGTGCCGAATCGAAAAAAAAAAAGTGACCTGGTCTTTGACCAGCAAATTGGTCCGGTCTGAAAGTGGTTAATGTTCAAATTTCTCTGGTACTTCACTTTTGTCGTGTAACAGATATAGTGTAGAATACCTGGAGTAATAATCATCTATAAAAGTGAGAAAATATCTCTTCGATCCTGGAGTAAATTTTTCTATTGAACTTGAAAGATCTAAATGAAAGTCCAGAGGTTTCTTAGCTCTGCTGGTACTTTGCTTTGGAAAGACTTTTCTTGTCAATTTTCATTTTATACAGCTGGCACATTTCATTGTTTGATCACATGGACTAATCTATATTCCACTTGCATTATAAATTATCAATTCATTTCTTTATTATGTTAGCATTTCTATGTCCAAGTCATCTGTGTCATGTGTGAATACAGTTTGAATGTTTTTCTTCCTTGGCAGTATTAACCACCTCTTTGCAGTTCAGCTGATACAGTTCATCTGTAATTTTAGCCGCTGAAACTTTTGTGATGGCGAAACTGTCATCTTGGAAGGTCACTACATTGCCTTGTTTTGTGAGCTTCTTTACTGACAAAAGATTTGTTTCAAAAGCAGGGACATAGAGGACATTTTTCACAGGGACCTTGCTGGTGACACTCTGGGAAATAGGACAGTAAAGAAAACCGTCTCCTGTTCCTTCTGATTCCATTATTCATTATTTGCTCATCAGATGTGGTGATTTTTTCAGTTTTACTCTGGTCATGGTGAATGAAGAAATTTCTGTAATTTGCCATGTGACTCATAGCTCCTGAATCCACACACCATGCCTACAAATATGAGGGGTGCGACTTCTGGACTGAAAAACATATTCATTATCTGAAGCAAAATCTGTTTCTTTCTTCACACTTTTGACCTTTAGTAGTTTAATTTGTATTTGCATTCTGGCTTTGCAGGTTCTGCAATCTGCCTTTAAATTATCTAGTTTCTTGCACACAAAACATTCACATTTTTCCTGTTGCATGTTACTGTTTTCATTCCTATTTTATGTCTTGAAGGCAGACTCTGTGACAGAAGCACCATCACTATTAATGCTTTCTGTTTTATGCTTATATTCATCCACAAGCTTGCCCAGAGGCGTTGCTAGGGGGGTGCGGCCCGCACCCGGGTGACACCCGCTAGAGGGGTGACACCCTCCCGACAGTGAAGGAAAACGTTTTTTAATTTTTTTTTATGACGTGTGCGTTCATTCACAGCCAGCCCCGCAGAACAACACACCTCCAGCGCTGCGGCCGCGCCTGGTGTGTCTGTGCGTGTCCTCCTCCATCCTCCTCGAGCTCAGGCAGGCTGTCACGTTTCACACATTGACTAGTGACTGACGTCACTATACTAGTAGCCGCTGTCTCTGCCCGGGCGGCACAGCGGCTGCTAGCTGTAAAGCTGCCCTCTTCCTCTCTTCTCTAGACTCTAGCTGCCGCCGGGTGCCCAGATTCAGAACAGGTGGGGGGGGGGGATGTCCACCTCCGGCCGGAGCCCAGGATGAGGTGTGTGGGGGGGAGGACTCTGTGTCTGGCGCCCTGGGCCTGGCTGGCCTGTGTGCAAGTGTATGATAAGAAAGGGAGGGGGATGTTTGCAAGGTGGACAGCTATAGGTATATATATATATATATATATATATATATATATATATATATAGCAGCCCCCCTCGCCCCACCAGACCAGCTCACTCAGCTACTGTGCCAATTATTTCTAATATATCCAGCAACAACCCCCCCCCCCTTATAAGACAGACAACACTCATTATACTAGCTGACTGAGCCACCCCCACCCTGAGCTGGTCTGATGATGATGATGGGGGGGTGCTGCTGGACACACACACATATATTATATTAGATATAGGCACAGTAGCTGAGAGACACACCCGCCCACCCTGAGCAAGCTGGTCTCATGGGGGGGTGCTCTGTCTGCAGTCACCAGGTAGCTGAGCGGAGCTGCCCTAAGAAAAAAATTATTGGGGGGGGGGGTGTCACCATGTTATACTGCACCAGGTGACACCAACCCTTGTGATGCCACTGAGCTTGCCCTTAACATATCCCAATGTCCATTCATCATCTGGATGTGCATCAAGTGCTATTATTATTATTATTATCATACACGATTTATATAGTGCCAACAGTTTACGCAGCACTTTACAATATATAGGGGGGACAACAGAATTACAGTACAATACAAAAGGTACAGGAGGGCCCGGCTCGTAGAGCTTACATTCTAAAGGGAGGGGGTGGTGGTACAAAAGGTAATAGCTGTAGAGAATGATTTGATGGGGGTGGCTATGAAGTTGCATAACTTTCTGGTAAGCCACAGAGTAATAGTGCTGCGACATGAAAATCTTTTAATTTTTTTTCTCTTATACTTTTCAGGCTTTCAAACATTCCCAATGTGTACCTTATGTAATCCTGCATATCCTGGCCTTTCATCAACTGATTCAACTAATTCAAATTTTGAATTTCTAAATTCAAACTGCAGAAGATAGCTACGTTCCTTCTATTTTATTCTATTCTATTTTTTTCTATTCTTGTCTATTCTTTTCTAATCTATTCTATGCTTTTCTATTCTTTTCTATTCATTTATTTTCAATTATTTTCTATTCAAGTCTGTTTTGTGCTACTTCTATTCTGTCCTATTCTATTCTCTAAAGCAGCCTTATTTTCAATTTGGTTCTATTATTTTATTTTCAATTTGGTTCTATTGTTTTACTTTCTATTCATTTTGTTCTATTTTATTCTATTATATTCTATAAAGCAGCCTAAGTAGGAATCATCATCTTATTTCACGTATATATTGTATTTAATACGTTATATTTCCATTTTGAATTCAAATCTATTTTCGAAAAATTTAATTTGAATTAATTTTTTCATTCAGATAATTCTGTTTGGTTATAATTGATTTTGGATTTGTTAAAATGTGTTACTATAGTTAATCAGAAATTCAGCAACATCTGAATAACAAAAACTTTGTCCACTTTTTGATTCGTCACTAAACGAATCGTACGTGTCTATGAAAAGCCTTTACAGGTTATTAGATTAGAGTTAACCATGAATTATGATCCTAGAATCATCAGGCTCACTCTGACATTAGTGATGATACCCTCACATGTGTGGTGCAATTGATGTTTACATACATGTGCTCACCATATGCTGTTTTTTTTTTTTTTGACATGGGGTGTTTACTAGGGTGACAATTAATTATTTTTATTTATTATATATAATTCTTTTTTTTTTTTACACTTTTTTTTTTCACTTTATTGCTATTACAAGTGGCAAACAAGCCCCTATGTGATATCATAGGCAAGTGGCAGGTACTCTTTATGGAGACATACATTTCTTGCATTTAAAATACATGCATTAATGAGGTATTGATGAATACAGAGTTGCATTTTTTTATTTTTATATATTATTTTATTTTTTTATTTTCCTGTAGTAACTTTTTTACTGCCTTGTCTATTGAATGGAAATGTGCTGCTGTTGTCTGGACCCCATTCTTTGTTGCAAGAAGCCCCAGTGAATGAACTGTCTGAGTGCCGCAGCCTCTATAAAGCATCTGAGGACATTCATCTCATGTGATTCTCTGCAATAAAGACGATTCACATGACCTTTCCTGAACGCCTGTGATCTGGAGATTATTATCTCTTATGCCAACACTAAGCTTGTAAAAGTAGAGGAGCCTTTGGCTGCCGAACCCACGGCAGCACAAAGTGGCGTCTCTGTTGAGTTATTAGTCCTGTGAAAGGGAAACTGCATGTACATTTGTGCTTTGCAAATGCCAACACAATCAAATGATGCTAGGCTATTTTCTCTCCAGGTCGGATATCCTTCATTCATAGGAATACTGTGAATGATATATGAAGATACTGCACTATGGCCACTAGATGGAGCCAATAACTATAGGGAAAATCTCCTGCAGCGCTATTGAGTTTTGCCGGCTGGGAGTCTTCCTTGCGGGCAGAACACACTGAGGGAGATCTACTAAAATGGGAGCACTCATAATCTGGTGCAGCTGTGCATAATAACCAATCAGCTTCTAACGTCAGCTTGTTATAAATAATAAAACCTAGAAGCTGATTGGTTACTAGACATGTGCAATTCATTTAGTTCCGTATTCCTATTTTAACAAATTTCGACAAATTAGTTCATTCGGAAATATACGAATTAACGAAAAATCCCTTTGACAAATTTTACTGAATATTCGAAAATTCCTAAATTTGAAAATTTGGAATTCGAAAACCGAAAATGATAAAATCTGAAAAAATAACTAATTAATAATAACAGTACTTATAACTAACAATTAACCACTTGCCGACCGCCGCACGACGATATACGTCGGCAGAATGGCACGGGCAGGCATATGGGCGTATATATAAGTCCCTGCCTGCCCGCGGGTGGGGGGCCCGATCGGGCCCCCCCCCTTGTGCCTGCGGCGGTCGGCATTCGTTCGAGAGCGATCCGGGATGAGGGGGCGGCCATTCATTCATGGCCACCCCCTCGCGATCGCTCTCGACGAATGGAAATGCTCCGTGACATCACTTCCTCTCCTGTAATGTAAACACAGGAGAGGAAGTGATGCATTCTCTCCTCCGTGTCGGTATTTTTCGTTCCGGCACCGAGGAGAGAGGTTCGGTGAGTTGCACCAACACACCACACATACAGTAGAACATGCCAGGCACACTCACACCCCCCCTTTACCCCCCGATCACCCCCCCAATTATCCCTGCCCCCCCAGTCACAGTGACACCAATTGCTTTTTTTTTTTGCATTGGTGTCATTTGTGACTGTAATAACTGTTAGGGCAGTTAGGGTTAGCCCCCTTTAGTTCTAATGTGCCCCCCTAACCCCCCCAATAAAGGTTTAACCCCGTGATCACCCCCCGTCGCCAGTGTCACTAAGGCTGGGTTCACATTGCAGCGGTTTATGAGAACGGATGTGATTCGCACGGCACTGCAGTGCAAATCACATCCGATCTCTGTGCGATTCGAGTTCAGCCATACAGATAGTATGGCTGAATTCCCGCCGCACCCGCCGCACCCGCCGCAAATTCGCACGGGACCCTTTTTTTGGTCCGCAGCAGAATCGGATCGCATGGGTGTTCACACCATGCGATCCGAGTTTGCAGATCGCACTGCGATATGCGAACTGATCTGGGGGTGTTATTAACATTTCACTGACACTCCCAGCAGTTTGCATAGGGCAGTGTGAACTGCCGCCGGGAGGCATGCGATGCGGGAACCCGCCGCGGATTCGTGGCGTTCCTGCATCGCTCCAGTGTGAACAGAGCCTAATAAGCGATCATTTTTCTGATCGCTGTATTAGTGTCACAGGTGACACTAGTTAGGCAGGTAGGTATTTAGGTTCGCCGCAACTTTTTATAGCGCCAGGGACCCCCATATACTACCGCATAAAGCCCCCTGATTGCCCCCTAGTTAACCCTTTCACCAGTGATCACCATATAACTGTTACAGGTGACGCTGGTTGGTTAGTTATTTTTTTATAGTTTCAGGGCACCCGCCATTTATTACCTAATAAAGGTTTAACCCCCTGATCACCCGGCGGGTGTCATTTGTGACTGTAATAACTGTTAGGGCAGTTAGGGTTAGCCCCCTTTAGTTCTAAGGTACCCCCCTAACCCCCCCAATAAAGGTTTAACCCCGTGATCACCCCCCGTCGCCAGTGTCACTAAGGCTGGGTTCACATTGCAGCCGTTTGAGAACGGATGTGATTCGCACCGCACTGCAGTGCAAATCACATCCGATCTCTGTGCGATTCGAGTTCAGCCATACAGATAGTATGGCTGAATTCGTGTCGCACCCGCCGCACCCGCCGCAAACTCGCACGGGACCCTTTTTTTGGTCCGCAGCAGAATCGGATCGCATGGGTGTTCACACCATGCGATCCGAGTTTGCAGATCGCACTGCAATATGCGAACTGATCTGGGGGTGTCATTAACATTTCACTGACACTCCCAGCAGTTCGCATAGGGCAGTGTGAACTGCCGCCGGGAGGCATGCGATGCGGGAACCCGCCGCGGATTCGTGGCGTTCCTGCATCGCTCCAGTGTGAACCCAGCCTAATAAGCGATCATTTTTCTGATCGCTGTATTAGTGTCACAGGTGACGCTAGTTAGGCAGGTAGGTATTTAGGTTCGCCGCAGCTTTTTATAGCGCCAGGGACCCCCATATACTACCGCATAAAGCCCCCTGATTGCCCCCTAGTTAACCCTTTCACCAGTGATCACCATATAATGGTTACAGGTGACGCTGGTTGGTTAGTTATTTTTTTATAGTTTCAGGGCACCCGCCATTTATTACCTAGTCTCACTAGTGTACCCCTAAATTTAGGGGTGTCTACTTTCCAAAATGGGGTCATTTGGGGGGGGGTTGTGCCATCTTGGCATTTTATGGCCTTCAAAACTGTAACGCCCTTAGAAAGCCTGAAGGCGGTGCTTGGTTTTCGGGGCCCCATACGCGGCTAGGCTCCCAAAAAGTCCCACATATGTGGTATCCCCGTACTCAGGAGAAGCAGCAGAATTTATTTTGGGGTGTCATTTCACATATGCCCATGGCATGCGTGAGCAATATATCATTTAGTGACAACTTTGTGAAAAAAATAAATAAAAAAGTTTGTAATTTTCCCGCAACTTGTGGCAAAATATAAAATATTCCATGGACTCAACATGCCTCTCAGCAAATAGCTTGGGGTGTCTACTTTCTAAAATGGGGTCATTTGGGGGGGTTTTGTGCCATCTTGGCATTTTATGGCCTTCAAAACTGTAATAGGTAGTGAGGAGTGAAGTCAAATATTTACGCCCTTAGAAAACCTGAAGGCGGTTCTTGGCTTTCGGGGCCCCGTACGCGGCTAGGCTCCCAAAAAATCCCACACGTGTGGTATCCCCGTACTCAGGAGAAGCAGCAGAATTTATTTTGGGGTGTCATTTCACATATGCCCATAGCATGTGTGAGCAATATATCATTTAGTGACAACTTTGTGTAAAAAAAAAAAATATATTATTTTTTTGTCATTATTCAATCGCTTGAGGCAAAAAAATAAAATATTCGATGGGCTCAACATGCCACTTATAAATTTCCTTAGGGGGTCTACTTTCCAAAATGGGGTCATTTGGGGGGGTTTTGTACTGCCCTGCCATTTTAGCACCTCAAGAAATGAGATAGGCAGTCGTAAACTAAAAGCTGTGTAAATTCCAGAAAACGTACCTTAGTTTGTAGATGTGACAACTTTTGCGCAAACCAATAAATATACAGTTATTGACTTTTTTTTTACCAAAGACATGTGGCTGAATACATTTTGGCCTAAATGTATGACTAAAATTGAATTTATTGGATTTTTCTAATAACAAAAAGTAGAAAATATCATTTTTTTTCAAAATTTGCGGTCTTTTTCCATTTATATCGCAAAAAATAAAAATCGCAGAGGCAATCAAATACAATCAAAAGAAAGCTCTATTTGTGGGAAGAAAAGGACGCAAATTTTGTTTGGGTACAACATTGCATGACCGCGCAATTACCAGTTAAAGCAGCGCAGTGCCAAATTGTAAAAAGACCTCTGGTCATTTACCAGCAAAATGGTCCGGTCTGAAAGTGGTTAAATTATAGGTATTGGAATTTCCTTTCAAATTTGGCTGTTAGTAAACGAAATTCCAATACCCATAATTTAATAGTTATTATTAGTTAGTTATCATTTAGAATTTTAGGATTTTCTTTCTTATTTTCAGATTTTCTAATTTACGAATTTTCAAACTTTTGAATTGACAAATTGCGATCATAACGAATGACCTGAAAAACGAAAAAAAAGAAAGAAATGAAACTAAAACTAAAACAAAATTTTTCGGCAGTGCACATGTCTATTGGCTACTAGGCAGAGCCACACCAGATTATGCATCAGTTTTGGTAAATGTCCCCCACTGTGTCATACATTGAAAACATTATTGTATCTCCTATTGAGTGAGGCACTCTTTATTTAACAATATGACAGCACTATAACCTAGTTGGGATAATGCTCATACATCAATAGAGAGTTTTTTTCTTATTTCAGTCTCTACGCGTTTCATGGGCTACAACTCCCGCTTCCTCAGGAGGTTAAACAGGAGAATGCAACATCTGATTGGGATGATGCCCGTAAATCAGTGGTCATGCAACTTATTTAATAGTTCTTTGCTTGTTTCAAATTCAACTTAGGACCAAAGCTCCAAAAGGAATCAGGTCTGTGGAAAAACCAGAAGACAGGGCTTATTTTTGATGTGTAGCACTCACCCACAAAAGGGCTCACTACATTTATCCCAAGGTTCCCTAGTTAGTGCATTAGCAGCCAGTCACACAGTCACTCTTCAGGCATGGTAAACAGTCTAGGGGGGGTTGCTGTTTTATTGAAAACTTGAACTTGTAAGTTCTAAGTACTAACTTGAGGACACCAGTCTCCTTAACAGAGTCCTTGCAGCAGCAAATAATGGGCTGAGCTACATAAGGACACCATAGGAAATATCCAGCACAGGCTGAGTGTGATGCAAGAGGGATAGCAGTAGCACCAGTTGTTGCTCCTCCATATGGGCCACAGGGGCACCGCCCCCCTAATCCATGCACCCGGCCCCTAATCTACTCGTAGGGCATGTGACGCATGGATTCAATTGGTTTTTTTTTGGAGCATGTGATTAGAGCCTGAGGCTCAAATTGGCTTCAAAAAAGGGTGGGCCCACACACTTGTGTGACAATAGCGAATTAATATTTGCTATTGTCCTCCTGATTCTCTCTCTGGCCAATCAGGAAGTGAGTCCTGAGACCCGATTGGCCCAGAGAAGGAGCACTCGTATTGGAGGAGAAGGGTGATGCTGCCTCCCAGGGGAAGCACTGCCCTAGATGGGGTAAGTGCGGGGCTGGTGACCAACCAACCTGGGGGGGTGCAGCTGATCCGTCTGATGGGGAGGGGTGTAAGGTGGATTGTTTACCGCTCACCCCCCGCCCCCCAAAAAATATATAGCTCCAGCCAACACCGAGTAGTACACAGTTACTGATGAACTCTTCAGACCAGATTCCCAATAAAAAGCCCTCAATCAGCTCCAGCAAGTTCAGGAGAATAGGAGCCCCCAGGATGCCTATTTGACTCTCCCAGCACACTACATTCCAGAATCCTTCAGAAGGGAGGGGGAAGCGGCCAAATCTGCCGCTTCCCCCTCTGTATCTCAAACAGTGAGATACAGAAAACCACAAATGAATCACAAACTGCTCAACTGATTACAGTAGAGCTAAAAGAAGTAAATTTACCTAGCTTAGCTAGCAACCTAACTGGTAGGGTGCTACAGATCTGAGCCTGGACAAGGAGTGGGTGGGAGGGGTGGCTGCCCTGGGCACAATTGTTTACAGTAGGGATGGGGACACCCTTCTACTGTTGCCCTGGGTATAGATGAGTTGCGACAAGGACTTCAGACCCTGAGGGAGTTGATATATCATACCATGGAAAATTGAGGGTCAAATTCCAAGTTTTCTAATTACTTATTGTCCCACCGACAATGGTGATCAAGATGAATTTTTCAAAATGGGACACAGACAGCAATAAAAACCAAACCTTTCACCAATCCAAAGCTAAAGAAAAAAGTTTGGACTTATAAACTTTAAGACCAGGAAGACTTCTTAGGCTTTGGTATGGTTTAGTTCCATGTGCCCATGGGGTTCATCTTGGCTTTTACTGTCGTTGTGTTTTTCTGCCCGTGTTGAATAAACGGTGGATGAATAATTCTGAGGTTTTGTCATCTGTTCTCATTTGGAAAGGTTATCTTGTTCTTATTACTGAAATATCTATTTTTATCGGCGAAATCTCACTTTGGAAAATGTTACTGAATGTCTAATTGTTGCACCATGGGTCCTTAGCAGTCAGGTCCTCATGCAAGTCCAGATATTTGACATTTATGTCACTTTGTTGTGGCTCGCATTCATCCGGGACGTTTCTTTATTTTTTTACATTTTTTTGCACATAAGCAGCTGGGAAAGTTACAGATTGAAATTCAAGGAAAAAAATCTCACTAAACTGGTGGTTCTCAACCTTAATTGAGACCAGGGCCTGGTAAATGCTTCTAAAACCTTCCATGCCCTATCAATAAAATAAAAAAATAAATTAAAAAAAGTTTATACGAACACAATAAAAGTAGGGGAGTACAAAATATGTATTGAGATTCTGGAAGGCTCTGGATGGAGCTGAGTGTCACTTTGGGAAGGGGGAGTTCCTGGAGGTTGTTAGAGGACTTACCAGTAGACTTGGTGGCCCCGTTGGGGATGAGGTTTGTAGAGAAAGCTAGGGGCAACTGTATGGGATCTTTGAAGGAGGCTAGCGGTCCCTCTGGGAGGCTGGGGACTTTGCAGGGGCAATATGGGAGACTGGAGGGCACTGCAGGGGTTGATTGGCACTGTGGATACTTTTGGGGGTACTGTGAGGAGCTGGGAGGCACCATGAGAGGTTGGTGGCTACTGTTGGGACTGAGCACTCTTAGGGGGTCTGGGGGCACTAGGAAAGGTTGAGTAGTGATGAAAGACACTATAGGAGGTTGGGTGACATTAAGGGAGCTGGGTGTCACTGTGGGGGGGCAGCAGACTTGGTGCCCCCCCCCCCCCGTGGAGGATAATATTTCTGGAGGGAATTGGTGGACACTATGAGGCATGTGCTCCTAGGAGGTTGGAGACCTTGCAAAGGCACTGCAGAAGACCGATGGGCATTGTGGTGGCTAAGGTGCACTGTGGGAAACTGTTGGAGGTTGCAGGCCCTATGGGGGGTGGAGGCTCTGCAGCAAGCTAGGAGGCCATGCAGAGGCAGGGAGGAACTCTGGGAGATTAGGGAGTACCGTGGAGCCTGAGAGATCTTAGGGGGCACTGTCGAAGGTTGAAGGGCATTGTGGCCCATTATGAGAGGCTTGTAGGTGGGGTCCAAGGCCAAGGGTAATTAGTAATAAATAAAACAGTTTCTGTAGGTGCTGATGTAAGGCAATGCAGCAGCTGGTATTTGTACAGTGTTACCAAGCTTGGGTCTGTATTACCAGAGGACAGCTTCGTGCAAGGAGGGAGGCCACAGCCCGATGGTTGCAACCACTTCACTAAAACATATAATACCAGGCTAGGTGGTCTTTCTGTGTTTTAACCACTTGCCTACCAGTCACTAACACCCCCTTCCTGCCCAAGCCATTTTCAGCTTTCTGCACTGTTGCACTTTGAATGACAATTGCGCGGTCATGCTGCACTGTACCCAAACAAATTTTTTTATCATTTTCTTGACACAAATAGAGCTTTCTTTTGGTAGTATTTAAATCTCTCCTAGGTTTAAAAAAAAAAGACCAAATATTTTGGGGGAAAAAACTTTTTTACTGTCAGTAAATTTTGTAACTAAGTAATTTTTCGCCTTCACTGATGTGTGCTAATGAGGTGGCACCAATGGGCACTGATAGGCTGAACTGGTAGGTATTGATGAGGTGGCACTTATGGGCACTGATGAGGTAGCACTTATGGGCACTGATGAGGAGGCACTAATATGCTGCACTTATGGGCACTGTTAGGTGGCACTGAAGGGCACTAATAGGTGGCACTGGTGGGCACTAATAGGTGGCACTGGTGGGCACTGATAGGCGTCAGTGATGAGCACTGATAGGCGGCACTGGTGGGCAGGGATAGGTGGTACAGATGGGCACTGTTGTGTGGCACTGATGGGCGACACTGATGGGCATTGATGGACAGCAGTGATGGGCATTGATGGTCAGCACTAATAGGCGGCACTGATTGCCAGCACTGACTGGCATGGCTAATGGGCACTGATTTGTGGAACTTGCGGGCAGTGGTGGGCACTGATTTCTGCCTTTGGTGGGCACTGTATGCTGGCATTGGTGGGCACTGTATTGTTACACTTTATTTCTTTATTGTAATCAGGGAACTGATGATCAGTGCCCCGATTACATCCCTAGATGTCCCACTGTGAGGAGATGCCACTGATCGGCTCTCCTCTCCTCACACTCTGTCAGTGTGAGACGAGGAGAGCCGATTACCGGTATTTCCGTGTTTACATGTGACCGGCTATGACTGGACACTGTTGATCACATGGTTAAAGAGGAGCGGACGCAGCTCTTTACACAGATCTAGGACACGGCGCAGCCACAATCGCTGTATTGCCCACCCCTGCAGGCGTTGCGAGAACGGCCGTTCTGCGCCCAGAACAAGAGCTGCACTGCCCCACCGTCATTTGACAGTGCACAGGCGGCAAAATTAAATGTGACTTTCAATTCCCAGATGCTAGACCTACTGAGGCTCAGATCACACAGTCTGCAATGGCTAGTGTTATCGCCCATATAACCAGAAACCTTTTTGTTATAAGCAATCCTTGGGAGTTTTAGAACAGATCTCTCGTTTGATTCAGACAGAGGTGGACGAGGGTAGTTCTGTGCTTGGCTTACATCAAGAGTTCTTCTGTTATTCTGGAAATTCTGAGTGTGAAACCAAACTTCATGGAGAGAATAACAATGCAATGGGCATTTTTATATATTCCAGTAGGGTTGCACTGCGTCCTTAACAAGCGATGACTCATTCAAGACCCCCGGAGCTGTGCAATAAAGTATTTTATCTTGTGTGTTGTGTTTTTTTTGTACTTTTATTTTACAGGTGAATAGGTAGGGGTACATTGTACCCCATACTCATTCACATAGGGTGGGGGGCCGGTATCCGGGGGCCCCCTTATTAAAGGGGGCTCCCGGATTCCGATAAGCCCCCCGCCCGCAGACCCCGACAACCAACGGCCAGGGTTGTCGGGAAGAGGCCCTTGTCCTCATCAACATGGGGACAAGGTGCTTTGGGGTGGGGGGGGCCGCGCGGCCCCCCTTCCCCAAGGCACCCCCCATGTTGAGGGCACGCGGCCTGGTACGGCTCAGGAGGGGGGGGGCGCTCGCTCGCCCCCCCCATTCCTGGCCGGCCGGGTAGCGTGCTCGGACAAGGGTCTGTTGTGGACTTGGGGGGGACCCCCACGACGATTTTTTTCGGCATTGGGGTTCCCCTTTAAGTCCATACCAGGCGGTGGGGCCAGCGACGTCTCCTTCGCGGGCCCCGCCTACCTGGAGACGCGCTCGAAATGAGCGGACTTTCCTCCGCGTGTGTGGGCGAGTCCGTTCATTTCAAAAGTAGGGCGGATAGTACGGCGGACTTAGTACGCCGTATTAGTCCGCTCAAAAAGTTCCGTGTGTGGGCAAGTAGCCCGTTCGGAAAGTCCGATGGACAGTCTGGCGGGAAGTCCGTCAGACTAAGTACGTCGGACATACCGCTACGTGTGTACGCGGCTTTAGCTGTCCAGGGCGCCCGCGATGTCGGCCGCCCGAGGCCGACCCGTCCCTCGGCTCTCGGGTCCCGGCGCCGCCATTCTTTCTAAGGGAAACAGGCAGTGGAGCCTTGCGGCTTCACTGCCCATTTCCTACTGCGCATGCGCAAGTCGCTTTGTGAATGGGACGCGCTGTGTTCTGGGACACACAGTTCCCAGAACACAAGCGCGACCCATTACCCAGAAGACAACGCGACGAGGAGAGAAGAAAGAAGATCTCCGTGGAGGAGGAAGAGGCAGATTAGGATTATGTGCCTAGCAACAGGCATTTCTGGTAAGTAAAAAAAAAATTTTTTTTTATTTTTTTTTTATTTTATTTTTTTGTAATTTTTAATGTATTTTTTTTTTCAGGGTGGCCCTCCACTTTAATTCTTAAACTTTTCAATGCTTTGTACCATTCCTGACAGATAAATTTAAATAAAACAGTTGCGGTAAGTATTAAAGCGGTTCTGCACCTTTAAAAAAAAAATATTAAAAGCCAGCAGCTACAAATATTGCAGCTGCTGACTTTTAATAAATGGACACCTACCTGTCCCAGGGTCCAGCGATGTCGGCGGCCATCCTCTGTCAGGGAATCGGGAAGTGAAGCGTTGCGGCTTCACTGCCCGGTTCCCTACTGCGCATGCGCGAGTCGCGCTGCGCGTCTATACTGGTCCCCGCTGTGTCCCGGGAACTGTGTGTTTCCCAGAACACAACCGGGGGGGGGGGGGGCAGGGCATCTGCAGCGGTCTGTCCCGGAAGTGGGTGCAGATACCTGGATTATCCAGGTAACTCCACCCCCCTCCCCCCTGAAAGGTGCCGATTGTGGCACCGGAGGGGGGGGGGAGGGATCACATGAGCGGAACTTCCACTTTAGGGTGGAGAACCGCTTTAATAATCGGTATCAGCAAGTACTAAAAAAAATATCGGTACTCGTTAATTTAAAGTGAGGTTTCTGATTGGCTGAGGTGGATAAGGAGACTGATGATGTCACAAACTCCACCTCAGCCAATCAGAGGAAGCCTGTATGTAGCTGATGCTCCAACATTCATTAGAAAAGGAAAGAACCCATTTGGGACAGCTTGGCCTGAGGCAACTATTTAAAAATGAAAGGAAAGATGGAGTTCAGCTTTAAAGCGAAACCATCTGTATAGGCAAAATCCATGAAAAAAAAAAATATATTTGAATATTTTCTGTAAAACGTGGCAGAGTGCCCGGAGGTCTCATTGTGAGTTTATGGCCCATGATGGGTTAGCGAAATTGAAGTTCATGTGTGAGAAGGAGACGGTCAGGAGGCTATCGCGGCCTGTAGTAGTAGATAAGGATCCTTAATTGACTTTTTCTGAACTCCATTGTGGCTGAGCTGTGTGAGCGGCGGCAGATCCTCGCAGTGGGGGCATTGTAAGAAAAACTTCCTATGTACTGAGCAATCCCAATCTATTTGTTATTATTGGCCAAACAATGTGGCACCCAACTGTGAGCTACTGTACTCTGTTAGGGGGAGGAAGTAGTTTTCAATGCACGCTTACATAATTAAGTAGACTCCATCCCTGGGAATAAACACGCATGCAATAAGGCCGTACCAAGAGCAACAGTTTGCAAAAAAATATATATTAAAGGCGGTCTAACGTTAGCCATACACATTACAATACGATTGTACAGTCTGTTTCTGATTTTACTGCATTGTGCAAAGGCCTCAATCTTTCCGACGGAGAGTGGTAAAAGCCCAACAGGGTGTGCAGGGAAGTCAGTGTTGCTGGGGGAATCCACCCGCAGAGCTAGTGTGTTCTCCCAGCAGGGGGAGCTGTCCCTGCAGGGGGGGCCGACAGTGGTTATTAATAATTGTATAGAAAAATCCAACATGCTGCTTGTACCCAAGTTGATCCATCGATCAGCTTGCCCATACATGGTTTTGAATCTCATCCAGTCCCTACTGAACCAGCCGAGATTTGAACCTTCTATGGCTTGCCTAAGAGGGAGAAGCAGAATAAGCAGCCAATTGGTGGTGCTAACGAGGCACGCGCTGATAGAAGGAGGTAGCATAGCGGTAAAGATATGAATCCATCACTGTGCAGCTTCTCTTTTCACCTTGCAGGTACAGGCTTGGGGGAAGAGGTGCGTGACAGCTTGGGCTCAGAGGATGTGTGCTGATGGATGACAGACACTATATAACCCAGATAACTGAGGACATCTAGTGGCAGAAAATAAGTTTTGTGGGGTCAGCTCGGGATTACAGGTGAGTATTGCAGTGCCTTCTTATCTTTTTCATTCTTTAAACAAGGTTTTCCTTAAGCATTTAAGCCCACTTAAAAAAAATAAAAAACATATCCAGCAGACACAGTCCCATATATCCAGCAAGAGACAGGCCCAACAGCCCCATATCCAGCAAAGAGATGGCCCCATACCTAGCAAGAGACAGGCCCTTATACCCAGCAAGAGACAGGCCCCCATATCCAGCAAGAGACAGCACCATATTCAGCAAGAGACAGCCCCAGATCCAGCAAGGGACAGGTCTATATCCAGCAAAAAGATGGCCCCATATCCAGCAAGAGACAGGCCCTTATATCCAGCAAGTGACAGGCCCCCATATCCAGCAAGAGTCAGCCCCATATCCAGCAAGAGACAGGCCCATATCCAGCAAAGAGACAGGCCCATATCCAGCAAAGAGACAGCCCAATCCAGCAAGGGACAGGCCCGTATCCAACAAAGAGATAGCCCCATATTTAGAAAGGGACAGGCCCATATGCAGCAAAAAGACAGCCCCAAATCCAGCAGAGACCGCCCCATACCCAGCAAGGGATAGGCCTATATTCAGAAAATAGACGGCCCCATATCCAGCAAGAGACAGGCCCATATCCAGCAAGAGACAGCCCAATCCAGCAAGTTACAGGCCCATATCCAGCAAGGGACAGGCCCATATCCAGCAAGAGACAGGCCCTTATATCCAGCAAGTGACAGGCCCCCATATCCAGCAAGAGTCAGCCCCATATCCAGCAAGAGACAGGCCCATATCCAGCAAAGAGACAGCCCAATCCAGCAAGGGACAGGCCCGTATCCAACAAAGAGATAGCCCCATATTTAGAAAGGGACAGGCCCATATGCAGCAAAAAGACAGCCCCAAATCCAGCAGAGACCGCCCCATACCCAGCAAGGGATAGGCCTATATTCAGAAAATAGACAGCCCCATATCCAGCAAGAGACAGGCCCATATCCAGCAAGAGACAGCCCAATCCAGCAAGTTACAGGCCCATATCCAGCAAGGGACAGGCCCATATCCAGCAAGAGACAGGCCCTTATATCCAGAAATTGACAGGCCCCCATATCCAGCAAGAGTCAGCCCCATATCCAGCAAGAGATAGGCCCATATCCAGCAAAGAGACAGCCCAATCCAGCAAGGGACAGGCCCGTATCCAACAAAGAGATAGCCCCATATTTAGAAAGGGACAGGCCCATATGCAGCAAAAAGACAGCCCCAAATCCAGCAGAGACCGCCCCATACCCAGCAAGGGATAGGCCTATATTCAGAAAATAGACGGCCCCATATCCAGCAAGCGACAGGCCCATATCCAGCAAGAGACAGCCCAATCCAGCAAGTTACAGGCCCATATCCAGCAAGGGACAGGCCCATATCCAGCAAGAGACAGGCCCATATCCAGCAAAGAGACAGCCCCAAATCCAGCAAAGAGGCAGACCCATATCCAGCAGGGGACAAGTCCATATACAGCAAGAGACAGCCCTATATCCAGCAAGGGACAAGTATATATCCAGCAAGGGACAGCCCCAAATCCAGCAAAGAGTAAGCCCCATATCCAGCATGGGACAAGTCCATATCCAGCAAAGAGACAGTCCCATATCCAGCAAAGAGACAGCCCCATATTCAGCAAGAGAGAGGCCCGTATCCAACAAGAGACAAGTCCATGTCCAGCAAGAGACAGCCTTAAATCCAGCAAAGAGACACGCCCATATCCAGCATGGGACAAGTCCATATCCAGCAAAGAGACAGCCCCAAATCCAGCAAGAGAGAGGCCCGTATCCAACAAGAGACAAGTCCATATCCAGAAAGGGACAGCCCCAAATCCAGAAAAGAGACAGGCCCATATCCAGCAAGGGACAGGCCTATATCCAGCAAGGGAAAGCCCCAAATCCAGCAAAGAGACAGGCCCATATCCAGCTAGGGACAAGCTTATATCCAGCAAGGGACAGGCCCATATCCAACAAAGAGACAGGTCCATATCCAGCAAGAGACAATTGTTGATACAGTACCACTTTTCTCCCCAGGGAGAGGGTCAATGACTGCCTGGTTACAGATGAATGACACTGGCCACTGGAAAACACATTAGAAATCTGTAATTGTAATTACTGCGTTCACTGGATTGAAGGTGAGTATTGCAGCAAAAGCTGTTTTTTTTAAACTTTATTTTTAATAAGTGCTTGCGAGTGTATTCTTATCATGTTGGAGTTTTTGATATTTAAAATTGAACAAGTGTGTATCTATCACAGGGTGGTGTCTGTGTATACACTGATAAACAAAATGCCACGTCCTAGTTATCACTTTGTGAATGTAAATATTGAGAGGGAAAAGGGGAAGTAAGGAAGAAAAATAAAAAAAGGAATAAAAGAACCTTCACATAAAAGACCTCAGAAGAAAAAATGTGGGTTCAGTTAGACTTTTTAGGCATGAAGAAAGTTGTGAACACAACCAGTATATTCAAAAAGAATTATTTCTATTTATTTTAAAAAAAAGAAAGACAATTTTTTAAAAAAAAACAGGGAAAAGTTCAATTTCCTTTTTACACAAAAAAAGGGAAATGTTTCCTCCTTAAAACTACACATTTAAGACCTAATTGACATCCTATCAAACATAGTAAAATCCATTTCAAATTTCCAAAAAGGAAAGAAAGAAACAAAATATATATCTATACAAATATAGGATCAAGGATATCAATCATACAGTCAGCGATTACATATATTTTTGGTGCTCTACATGTTTCGCGTCTACGATGACGCTTCTTCAGGAGCTGATAATAGTGTTCTAAATTCTAAGGAGAGAATATAAATAAGTAAAAATTATTACTTATTTATATTCTCTCCTTAGAATTTAGAACACTATTATCAGCTCCTGAAGAAGCGTCATCATAGACGCGAAACATGTAGAGCACCAAAAATATATGTAATCGCTGACTGTATGATTGATATCCTTGATCCTATATTTGTATAGATATATATTTTGTTTCTTTCTTTCCTTTTTGGAAATTTGAAATGGATTTTACTATGTTTGATAGGATGTCAATTAGGTCTTAAATGTGTAGTTTTAAGGAGGAAACATTTCCCATGTTGGAGTTTTTATTTTGCACCCATCCAAAATTCCAAACCTTTGGGTTAGGAATCAGGCTGTCTTTTCTGACTTTATTATTATTGTCAACAGTTTGCACAGCACTTTATAATCACTTTAGCTAAATAAAGGACTTTTCCTATTCTGACAATTTACATTTATTTGAAAATAAAAGACTTTCTTGGGTGTAGCACACTCCTCCTGTAACTTGTTTTTGCAGCTGACTACAGATTTCGGGAACATTTTTAGGTCCCTTTCCAGTCAACGCATGCCAATTTTACAGAACGTATTAAGTCCAAATGTCCCGATGGTTTCGGGGGGCCTGTTTTTTATTTATGGGATGGCCATTAAAGTTTGTTTCTCATTTCCCGGCTTTGGCATTAAACAAGCTCATCATTCCGTGGATTTTGTTGCTTTATATTGTAGATAAAACAGAAAATGTTGTATGTGCTCATGTCCATGTGATATCTGGTTTTATTATAATGGCAGATGTAGTCTAGCTGTGTATGGAAATATTTAAAGAGGAAGTAAACCCTGATGAGTTTACTTCCTCTTTCATTCCCTGCAAAGGCAAAGCATAATGGACTACAGTGCATCGCATAGTAGCCCATTATGTGTCACTTACCTGACACAGGAGCCAGCGAAGTCACCGCTGTCCCCTGTAGTCCGCCGCATCCATCTTGTTGGTGGGGTCTCGCAGCTCCGCCGCTGTCATTCGGCGAAGCCGCGATGACGTCACTCCCGCATATGCGCACGGGAGCCAACACGCGCGGCAGCTCCGTCGCTGAGAATGCCGCGCTCAGTGTGCCTGTGCGCCGCTGTCTACGGCGCATGCGCCATAGACAGCGGTGCCCGTTTTCGGGCAAATATCTCCTAAACCATATAGGTTTAGGAGATATTTCTTGGACCTACAGGTAAACCTTAATCTAGGCTTACCTGTAGGTCAAAGTGGTTTGTAAGGGTTTACAACCACTTTAATGTATTTATTGGTGTAGTGTGCTTGGTCTTAAAAAGCAGAAACCACTGAAAATGGATTTAGCAAAGTGATGGAAACCAACCTTTGGGATATTGGTTCTTGCTGACGTGATAGTCCTGCAGACTTCTTAACCACTTCAATCCCGGGCACTTTTACCCCCTTCCTGCCCAGGCCAATCTTCAGCTTTCAGCGCCGTCACACTTTGAATGACAATTGCGCGGTCATGCAAAGGGGCGGACTGACAACTCATGGGGCCCCCGGGCAATAGGAGATTATGGGGCCCCCGGGCAATAGGAGATTACGGGGCCCCCAGGCAATAGGAGATTATGGGCCCCCTGGGCAATAGGAGATTATGGGGGCCCCTGGGCAATAGGAGATTATGGGGCCCCCGGGCAATAGGAGTTTATGTGGCCCCCGGGCAATAGGAGATTATGGGGCCACACAGTATACACACACAGACACACAGTATACACACAGAATACACATACACACACTGAAAAGGTACTGGAGAGGCAGCTATAATCTTGAGATTTAAAAAAAAACACAGATTTTTACATACTGTCCCTGGTTTTATTGAGGCTGGCAACCCTGATGGGGCCCCCTAGTGGCATGGGGCCCTCTGGCAGTGCCCGAGTGCCCCAATGGCCAGTCCGCCCCTGGTCATGCAACACTGTACCCATATGACATTTTTAGAATTTCACACAAATAGAGCTTTCTTTTGGTCATATTTAATCACTGCTGGTTTTTTTTATTTTTTGCTAAATAAACAAAAAAATACACATTTTTCTTCATTTCTGTTATAAAATGTCAAAATCAATAACCTTTCTTGATAAATTTAGACCAAAATGTATTCTGCTACATTTCTTTGGTGAAAATAACCCAAATCAGTGTTTATTATTTAGTTTGTAGGAAAACTATAGAGGTCTGGGGCTGCGCACATGGGCCGCTGGCGACCCACTCCTGCTGTGAATGGACACAGTGGGAGTCATTCAGAGGGTACGCCAGGAAGACAAATGATAACTATGACCCTCAGAGAACACCATCCCTACAGTCAAGCACAGAGGTGGAAACTTTCTGCTTTGGGGCTTTTTCTCTGCTAAAGGTACAGAACTATTTTGACACATTGAGGGGCCAATGGATGGGGCCATGTACTGTATTGTAAAATCTTGGATGAGAACCTTCTTCCCTCACCCAGAACACTGAAGATGGGTCATGAATGGTTCTTCCAGCATGACAATGACCCAAAACATGCTGCCAAGGCAACAAAGTTGTGGCTCAAGAAGAAGCACATTAAGGTCATAGAGTGGCCTGGCCAATCTCCGGACCTTAATCCTAAAGAAAATTTATGGAGGGAGCTGAAACTTCTAGTTGCCAAGAGACAGACAGGAAACCTTAAGGATTTAGAGAAGATCTGTAAAGAAGAGTGGACCAAAATCCCTCCTGAGATGTGTGCAAACTTGGTTTTCAACTACAAGAAACATCTTGTTGGATGTATTGTCTATGTATGTTCAGTGCACTTGTTTGTTGATCAGTTCCTGTTCCTGTCTCCATGCTGAAAAGACATGTTCTGAAAATCCTCCATAAAAGCAAAGCATGTTGCTGTATACAATAAGCTTCCAGTGCATTATTTCAATACTCTGCACAACAAGTTATGGGCCCCAGAGCATATTACAGGCACCCAGGCACTGAAAAGAGAACTCTGCAACTCAGTGAGTTCACTAAGTACTGTATACAAGCTACTGAAAGATGGCAATTGGTTCAGATGTGAAGTTCGCAATTGCAAAGCTGAACAATGCCAATTACCAGCTGTGGATGTTCAAGCTACAAATGCTTCTCAGTAAGGATGACTTTTGGCAAGCGCTGAATACATACAGACCCACAAATGGAGAGACAGGGGACTGGGACATGGAGGATAGACAGGCAAAAGCAACTATAAGCTTACCAGTGGAAGATGACCAGTTTATCCACATAAGAAAAGAGGAAACGTCCAAAGGTATGTGGACTTCATTACAAAAACTGCATGAGCGTTCGAGTCTAAACAGCAAGCTCTTTCTACTAAGAAAATTGCATAAGATGAGACTAGAAAAAGGCCAGCAAATGTGTGACCACGTGAATGCTATGCTATAAATCATAGAGCAGCTGCGCACCATTGGAGAGGACATCAAAGATAACCATATTGGTTATCGGCAGAATGGCACAGCTGAGCAAATAGGTGTACAAGTACGTCCCTTTGAATTTTCCACCATGTGGTCACGTGCACGCCGCCGCCAGCACACGCGACCCTGCCGGGGGCTCTGTGAGTAGCATCGCGGGTCCCACGGGATACCCGCGATCGTCTCACGGAGCTGAAGAACAGGGAGATGCTAATGTAAACAAGCCTCTCCCCATTCTGCCTAGTGACACTGTCACTGATCACAGCTCCCTCTGATCGGGAGCTATGATCAGTGAAGTGTCATTCGTAGCCAAGCCCGCTAAAAGTTAGAATCACTCCCTAGGACACACTTAATCCCTTGATTGCCCCCTAGTGGTTTACCCCTTCACTGCCAGTGTAATTTTTAGTAATCAGTGCACTGATCGCTGTAAAAATGTCAATGGTCCCAAAAATGTGTCAAAATTGTCCGATGTGTCCGCCATAATGTCGCAGTCATTATAATGCCATAAAACGAACCCCTATAACTTTTGCGCAAACCAATCAGTACACTCTTATTGCAATTTTTTTTACCAAAAATATGTAGAAGAATACGTATCGGCCTAAACTGAGGAAAAAAATGGTGTTTTTATATATTTTTTTGGGGATATTTATTATAGCAAAAAGTAAAAAAATAATGCGTTTTTTTTTTTCAAAATTGTCCCTCTAATTTTGGTTTATAGCACAAAAAAATAAAAACCGCAGAGGTGATCAAATACCACCAAAAGAAAGCTCTACTTGTGGGAAAAAAATGGATGTCAATTTTGTTTGGGAGCCACGTCGCACAGGTGCGCAATTGTCAGTTAAAGCGACGCAGTGCCGAATCGGCAAAAAGTGCTCTGGTCTTTGGCCAGCAAAATGGTCGGGGGCTTAAGTGGATAATGCATTACATGTATGAGGATTCTTGGTTTTAATGTTATGATGAATATCAATTGAACTTGCCTTTGGTTCACCAACACCACCCACAAGGAATATTTTTTATTAACCTATTGCCTGCCATTAATGGTTTCTGCCGGTGCC
Source organism: Lithobates pipiens (assembly GCF_037356315.1). Taxonomy (NCBI): domain Eukaryota; kingdom Metazoa; phylum Chordata; class Amphibia; order Anura; family Ranidae; genus Lithobates; species Lithobates pipiens. The sequence goes on along the minus strand of NW_027507764.1, from coordinate 39,760,468 downwards.
ACGTCCACCTAATGTTACCCACTAAGCGCTAACATTGTTTGTTTTTTCTTGCTCTAATCCATAATCTCCAGTTATGGTTATTGTTCAGCTGTATTGGGGATAACAGATATTCAACTCATTATTTTAATTCTATTTCTACATTTCCTCACATGGTCTACAGTTGAATGCTGTTGAAACTTTTGTTAATTATTACCTGAAAGCCTAAGGAGGTCAGTTTTGTCATTGTTTCACCTGTAGTGTGTGAAAAGGGGTTGTCATGCAACAGGACGACACCTTTGGACAGCTTTTCTCCTGGGGAAACCACGGTGCCTCCATTCCTAATGCCCTGTACACACGGTCGGACTTTCCGACAGGAAAATGTGCGATCGGACTGTGTTGTCGGAAATTCCGATCGTGTGTGGGCTCCGTCTGACTTTTTCTGTTGGAATTTCCGACACACAAAGTTTGAGATCTGGATCTAAAATTTTCCGACAACAAAATTTGATCGTTTTAAATTCCGATCGTGTGTAGACAATTCCGACGCACAAAGTGCCACGCATGCTTAGAATAAATTACGAGACTAAAGCTTTTGGCCTCTTTATCGTCCTGTCGTAAGTGTTGTACCTTGCCTCGTTCTGAATGATCGGATTTTCTGACAACTTTGTGCGACCGTGTGTATGCAAGACAAGTTTGGGCCAAAATCCGACGGAAAAAATCAGACAGATTTTGTCGTTGGAATGTCCGACCGTGTGTATGGGGCATTAGACTGTAGATCCGTGTCTCATCACCAGTTACCAGTTTGTCCAGGAAATCTGACTCATTTCTTGCAAAATGTTCCAAAACAGCCACCGATGTCTCCACGCGTTTCCTCTTTTGTTTGCTTGTAAAGGTGTAAAAAAATACTGCGCTGTGAAAAGATGTGTTCTACCAAGCTGCCAACACTACTGAAGACTAGTGATGGCCGAACGGTTCGCCCGGCGGTCGTTTCGCGGCGAATTTCCGACTTTCGCCGTCCGCGGGTTCGAACGCCTTTTTCCGTCGTTCGCCCCGGCGGACTTACGTGTTTAATGTATACAAGAACTTTAACCTTTCGTGACACGTTTATCATGTGTTACAGGACAACCAATTGAGACATGACAGCTCATGGACACTTGGACATTCCCCCTAACCTATAAATACACCCGATCCGGTGGCCATTTTACATTCTTTCTTCTGTCACTGTAGGGAAAGGATCCTGTGTGGAGTAGGGACAGAGAAAACGCTAGCTATTTGGTACACAAAAGTTCTTTTCAGGACTGGTATAGGTGTTAGGTCAGCAGCCTGAGTTTCTTTTGTCAGTTTAGATAAAGGGACAGAGCGCTGTATGCTGCTATTTTAGGGACAGCTCAGCCAGATTAGTCTTTCTTCATCATCATCATCATCATCATCATTAGCTGTTACTATCAGGTCCACAAAAGAGCTATTCCAGCTAATCGTTCCAGCCTACTCTTTTTTGCCAATTTGTATAGGGACAGGCAGGAAGCAGTGTGTCAGGCAGTGAGGATAATTTTAAAGACTTGCTGTTACTATTAGTTCCACAAAGGTTCTTTTCAGGACTGGTATCAGTGGTACGGTAATAGGCTTGTACACGTATAATATTCTTTCTTCCAAATATAGAAAGAATATTATACTTGACTGCTGCCCTTCTGCTGCAGTCTGCTAATCATTCACAACTCACTTGTTCCACAAAGCTCTTTATCAGGACTGGTAACTTGGTCTGTCTAGGGTGCTACGGTACATAGGCTTGGGTGCGGTACAGTCTGCTGTTCTGTAAGGACCGCTATCGGTCCACAATACATAGGGTTGCCGTGCACTACTGCTGACCGCTGCCCTATACTGCAGCAGTCCTTCAGCGGTATAGGGACTGACGCACAGTCTGCTAAACACTAATACACAACCTGCTTGGTCCACAAAAGTTCTTATAAGGACTGGTAACTTGGTATAGGGTGCTACGGTACATAGGCCTGAGTGCGTTACAGTCTGCTGTTCTGTAAGGACCGCTATCGGTCCACAATACATAGGGTTGACGTGCACTACTGCTGACCGCTGCCCTATACTGCAGCAGTCCTTCAGCGGTATAGGGACTGACGCACAGTCTGCTAAACACTAACACACAACCTGCTTGGTCCACAAAAGTTTTTATAAGGACTGGTAACTTGGTATAGGGTGCTACGGTACATAGGCCTGAGTGCAGTACAGTCTGCTGTTCTGTAAGGACCGCTATCGGTCCACAATACATAGGGTTGCCGTGCACTACTGCTGACCGCTGCCCTATACTGCAGCAGTCCTTCAGCGGTATAGGGACTGACGCACAGTCTGCTAAACACTAATACACAACCTGCTTGGTCCACAAAAGTTCTTATAAGGACTGGTAACTTGGTATAGGGTGCTACGGTACATAGGCCTGAGTGCGTTACAGTCTGCTGTTCTGTAAGGACCGCTATCGGTCCACAATACATAGGGTTGACGTGCACTACTGCTGACCGCTGCCCTATACTGCAGCAGTCCTTCAGCGGTATAGGGACTGACGCACAGTCTGCTAAACACTAACACACAACCTGCTTGGTCCACAAAAGTTTTTATAAGGACTGGTAACTTGGTATAGGGTGCTACGGTACATAGGCCTGAGTGCAGTACAGTCTGCTGTTCTGTAAGGACTGCTATCGGTCCACAATACATAGGGTTGCCGTGCACTACTGCTGACCGCTGCCCTATACTGCAGCAGTCCTTCAGCGGTATAGGGACTGACGCACAGTCTGCTAAACACTAATACACAACCTGCTTGGTCCACAAAAGTTCTTATAAGGACTGGTAACTTGGTATAGGGTGCTACGGTACATAGGCCTGAGTGCGTTACAGTCTGCTGTTCTGTAAGGACCGCTATCGGTCCACAATACATAGGGTTGACGTGCACTACTGCTGACCGCTGCCCTATACTGCAGCAGTCCTTCAGCGGTATAGGGACTGACGCACAGTCTGCTAAACACTAACACACAACCTGCTTGGTCCACAAAAGTTTTTATAAGGACTGGTAACTTGGTATAGGGTGCTACGGTACATAGGCCTGAGTGCGTTACAGTCTGCTGTTCTGTAAGGACCGCTATCGGTCCACAATACATAGGGTTGACGTGCACTACTGCTGACCGCTGCCCTATACTGCAGCAGTCCTTCAGCGGTATAGGGACTGACGCACAGTCTGCTAAACACTAACACACAACCTGCTTGGTCCACAAAAGTTTTTATAAGGACTGGTAACTTGGTATAGGGTGCTACGGTACATAGGCCTGAGTGCAGTACAGTCTGCTGTTCTGTAAGGACCGCTATCGGTCCACAATACATAGGGTTGACGTGCACTACTGCTGACCGCTGCCCTATACTGCAGCAGTCCTTCAGCGGTATAGGGACTAAGAGTTTTGTCACAGGGTGATTTAAAAAATGACAGGCAGAGGAAGAGGCAGGCCCTTCCGCAGGGGTGGTAGGGGTAGGGCAGGAGCAACAGCCTTGAGCCAAAGTGGGAAGTTGCAGAAGGTGCGTTCAATTACTTTAAAGGACGCACCAGACTTGGTTGAGTGGCTCACTCAGCCTTATTCTTCTGCACCCTCCTCATCCTCTCGATCTGCACCCTCTTCTTCACTCTCTGCTATGTGCACCCCCAAAGACACTACCACCAACAACACCACCACCACCACATACCTTCCGCTTGAGTGCAAATGGGGGCCTTCATGCTCCAGTGTTTTAATAGGGACCCCCGTATAAAAAGCATGAGGGTCAAGGACCAGTACTGGGTGGCAACGTACTTAGATCCCCGGTACAAACACAAAATGGCGGAAATGTTACCGCCGTCGCAGAGGGCTGTCAGAATGCAGCACTTCCAGGCCTTGCTTCGAGAAATGCTGCATTCTGCTTTTGCGTGCGCTGGCAGAGGAGCAATTCCCACTCCCAGAGAAGGAGTTGCGGGTACCAATCCAACAGCGCCTGCAAGAAGAGGCCGGTTTGAAGATGTGTTGGTGACTTCGGATATGAGGTCATTCTTTCAGCCGACCCATCGACAGGTGTCATCCGGATCCAGCATCAGGGAACGCCTAGACCGTCAGGTGTCCGACTACATTGGGTTAACGGCCGATGTGGACGCTCTGAGGAGTGATGAACCCCTAGACTACTGGGTGGGCAGGCTTGACCTCTGGCCAGAGCTTGCCCAATTTGCAATCGAACTGTTGGCTTGCCCCTCATCCAGTGTCCTGTCCGAAAGGACGTTCAGCGCAGCAGGGGGGATTGTGACCGATAAGCGTACTCGCCTAGCTCACCACAGTGTTAACTACCTCACATTTCTAAAAATGAATGAGGCATGGATCTCGGAGGAATTCAACACATGTGACCAGTAGACCATGTATATGTCTATAAACTATTTTTTTAATCAAGCACACAGACCTTCTTAATTCATTTGGCTCACTTCCTTGACCCAAAAAAGCACACCGTACTATATGCCCCTACCCTCCTCTTTGAAGAGGTTGAGCGGTGTCATATTTCTACTGGGGCTGCTTATGATATCCCTGTGCTGTGCTGACTTCCTCCTGGGGGTTCTTATTATGAAGGGATCACACTATCCCTGTGCTGTGCTGACTTCCTCCTGGGGGTTCTTATTATGAGGGGATCACACCATCCCTGTGCTGTGCTGACTTCCTCCTGGGGCTGCTTACGGTGCTGCTGTCAGTGCTGTATGTCACGGTGCTGCTGTCAGCGCTGTATGTCACGGTGCTGCTGTCAGCGCTGTATGTCACGGTGCTGCTGTCAGCGCTGTATGTCACGGTGCTGCTGTCAGCGCTGTATGTCACGGTGCTGCTGTCAGCGCTGTATGTCACGGTGCTGCTGTCAGCGCTGTATGTCACGGTGCTGCTGTCAGCGCTGTATGTCACGGTGCTGCTGTCAGCGCTGTATGTCACGGTGCTGCTGTCAGCGCTGTATGTCACGGTGCTGCTGTCAGCGCTGTATGTCACGGTGCTGCTGTCAGCGCTGTATGTCACGGTGCTGCTGTCAGCGATGTATGTCACGGTGCTGCTGTCAGCGCTGTATGTCACGGTGCTGCTGTCAGCGCTGTATGTCACGGTGCTGCTGTCAGCGCTGTATGTCACGGTGCTGCTGTCAGCGCTGTATGTCACGGTGCTGCTGTCAGCGCTGTATGTCACGGTGCTGCTGTCAGCGCTGTATGTCACGGTGCTGCTGTCAGCGCTGTATGTCACGGTGCTGCTGTCAGCGCTGTATGTCACGGTGCTGCTGTCAGCGCTGTATGTCACGGTGCTGCTGTCAGTGCTCTGTATTACGGTGCTGCTGTCAGATGCCTCTATCACGGTGCATGTGTCATTCCGGTATGTCACGCTGCTGGTGATCATCTCCTGCACCCTCTTCTTTGCCTACCCTGGTCCCTGACCTTCCCTCTCCTCCATTGCCTTCATTAGCTCCATAGTCCTGAATTGTTAGAACAATTTCCCAAATAAAATAAAAATGCTTGTAGTTATCGATCCCAAATTCACCTCATACATGTATTATGTCATTGTCCAGATGGTGGGACTACGTTTTACCCCCTAATAATTACCACGTGGCCGCAAATTCGACATGAAGGTTTGCAAAGTTCGCCTCCCATTGAAGTCAATGGGGCCCGCGGCGAACGTTCTGTTTCGCGAACGTTTGGGTCCGTTCGCATTTCGCGTTCGCGAAACGTCCCGTCGGAAGTTCGTCCATCACTACTGAAGACTACACAGTAACATACAAAAATTAAAACAAAAAAGTGTGGCGCTTAGGTGGCAACAAACCACATGAACCAGTAAGGCACTAATTCAAGCAAAGAAAATTACATACACTTCAAAAAAAAGAAATTATGTGTAAATTCCGTTGTATATTAAGAGATCTTACTCCCAGGTGGAAGAGTGCATGAACCTCATGCACACAAAAGATTAAGGTAAATAAAATTAATTTAACATATATAGTCCATCAAGTGAACGTCTAACAGTCCTTGAAATGTGTAATATCAATCACAATTCCAAACTTGAGGTGACGTGAAAAAAGGTGAAATTCAACTTCTGATGTGTAGAATAATACCACCACCACCGTGATAAAGAAGGGGAGAGGAGGCTTACCAAATGACTTGGACTCAGAGGAAGGCTTACGCCTCTCGAGTCATATGGGCCTGTAGGTTAGCAAACCAGATAATCATACATCTAGTATGTAATCTCCCGCAAGTCTTCAGGTCATGAAATCATCCGTAGCGATCCTCCTATAGTGCTCATCCCACGAAAATAGGGGGCTCAGGTATCAAAGACCATGGAAGTAGAAAACTAGCATAGCGTGATACCGTTTTAACATCCAATTTATTAAAAAAATAATAATAAAATTACACTCACATTTGGTTCAATCGTAATAACATAGTCAGAAAGTAGCGATGTCTGTAAGGGGGTCCACCCGACGCGTTTCAACTAAACAGCCGTCCTCTGGGGTGTCCTCTTTTGTTTGCTTGTGAAAAGTTTTGGGATCCACTTTGCTGCAAGCTTTCTCATTTCCCAGTCGTTGTGGATAATCGCAGATATTCCCAGATATGTGGCAATACTTTTGGCTAATATTCGGCGGTCCTCCATGATCATGTCATGGATGGTTTTCACATTTGCAGGGGCAGAGACAGAAACAGGCCCTCCACTGGGTTTCTCACTTTCAAGACCGAAATGGCCTTTTTTTAACCACTTTAACCGGACCATTTTGCTGGTCAAAGACCAGACCACTTTTTGCGATTCGGCACTGCGTCGCTTTAACTGACAATTGCCCGGTCGTGCAACGTGGCTCCCAAACAAAATTGACGTCCTTTTTTTCCCACAAATAGAGCTTTCTTTTGGTGGTATTTGATCACCCCTGCGGTTTTTATTTTTTGCGCTATAAACAAAAATAGAGCGACAATTTTGAAAAAAACGCATTATTTTTTACTTTTTGTTATAATAAATATCCCCCAAAAATATATAAAAAAACATTTTTTTCCCTCAGTTTAGGCCGATACGTATTCTTCTACATATTTTTGGTAAAAAAAATCGCAATAAGCGATTATTGATTGGTTTGCGCAAAAGTTATAGCGTTTACAAAATAGGGATAGTTTTATAGAATTTTTATTAATAATTTTTTATTATTATTTTTTTTACTAGTAATGGCGGTGATCAGCGATTTTTATTGTGACTGCGACATTGTGGGGGACCCATCGGACATTTTTGACACATTTTTGGGACCATTGTCATTTATACAGTAATCACTGCTATATAAATTCAGTGATTCCTGTGTAAATGACACTGGCAGTGAAGGGGTTAACCAGTGGGTGGCAGTGTAGGGGTTAAGTGTTCCTAGGGGTGTGTTACTAACTGTGGGGAGGTTGGGCTTTTATTTAGTGAACACTGATCTCTGCTCCAATCACATGGAGCAGAGATCAGCGTCACTAGTTGCTAGGCAGAATGGAGAAATGCTGTTTACACGGCATTTCCTCCATTCAGCCGTCCCGTGAGACGATTGTGGGGATGCCCGCGGCGATCGAGTCCACGGGTCCCGTGACCGGACTCACGGGGGTCCCGGCGGCGAGCTCCCGATGGCAGGGCGGCATTGAATATTGGACGTACCTGTACGCCAATATGCCTGCCCGTGCCATTCTGTCGACGTACATTGTCGTGCGCTGGTCGGGAACCGGTTAAAGTGGAGTTCCACAATAAAGTGGAACTTCCGCTCATCTGAACCCTCCCCCCTTCCGGTGCCACAATTGGCACCTTTCAGGGGGGAGGGGGGTACAGATACCTGTATAATATATCTGCACCCACTACTGGGCATAGATATCCGCAGAATCTGCGGGTATTTACGTCACTTCCTGCGGGGCTCCCGCTGTCTTCTGGGAAACACACGGATCCCAGAGACAGCAGGGACCGTCCTTATTGCGCAGCGTGACTCGCGCATGCGCAGTAGGGAACCAGGAAGTGAAGCCACAAGGCTTCACTTCCTGATTCCCATACCCAAGGTGGCAGCGGCAGCACCCAAGAGCCGAGCGACAGACCGGCTTCAGGTGCCGACATCGCGGGCTTGCTGGACGGGTAAGTGTCCATATCTTAAAAGTCAGCAGCTACAGTATTTGAAAAAAAAAACGGCTGAACTCCTGCTTTAAATTGACAACCCAACGTTTAACTGTTGCATATGAAGGGCCACTATCACCCAAAGTTTATGACATTTCATCATGGATCTGCTTCGCACCTTTTCCTTGGAGAAACAGGAACTTAATTATGATCTTATGCTCTTCCACATTGAATTTTTCTGGAGGTGCTGCCATGTTCACTTTGAAGAAAGATAAGTTAAAATCATAGCACCATTGAATATAAACAAATTGGCCAGTATACCCTGCAATTTACAGCTTCCAATCTACATTTACAGCTTCCTATCTACATTTTTTTTGGTACGGCTCAATACCTATCAGCACCACCTCAAGTATCTATATATATATACGGTATATACAGTATCTAACAAAAGTGAGTACGCCCCTCACATTTTTGTAAATATTTTATTCTATCTTTTCATGTGACAACACTTTGCCCATAGTGGCCCTGAAACATCCTCTTCTGGGGTCCCCCGGCGGCTCTCCCCACATTAGATAATCCCCTAGGAGAAGTGGTCTCATGAGGGGGTTACCTTGCAGGCGTGCTCCCGAGTCCAGCATTTGCGTCCACAAAAACGAATGCCAGACTCAGCCCTGCCCCAGGGCGCCTCCTGTAATAGTAGAGGAGGGACTAAATACCTTCCCACCAGGCAGCATCAGGGAGACAGATTGCTGGAATCTGCTGGGAGACACCCATTGGAAGCCACATACATACATACATATATATATAAATACAAATAAAAATAAATAAATAAATATATATATATATATATATATATATATATATATACACATACATACATACATACATACATACATACACATATCTATATCTATATCTATATCTATCAGAAGGGGATTGATGCACTTAAAATTGTATTAGAAAAAGAAAATCATGCAAACAAATAGTAGCTGTAGTGTTCCATATGAATTAATATGGAACGAACACTACAGCTACTATATGTTCGTAAGATTTTCTTTTTCTAATACCTTTTTAAGTGCAGCAATCCCCTTCTGATTTATATATATATATATATATATATATATATATAATGGAGTCTGTATCTATTGTATCCACCCAAATCAATATGTTACTGCAGCTTTAAGTTAACATTTTAATTTATTTGGAAAGAATTTATAATCCCGACGTCACACCATGGCCTTGGCATTTAAGACACGAGCAATCTAATTCAAAAGTCGCGCAGAGGGAACAATACTCGAGGAGACATTTGCACAGTGGGCCAACGCCTCTCTGCAAAACGAGTCGGACAGGACAAAGTATAACAATGTACTTCCTCTAGTTTATTGCACTCTTTCACTTTATGTGGTGCCAGGGAAGGTTGGATTAGGAAGTACCAATAATTACCATTGATGTTTGGAGCGTCGTTCCCATGAGAGCCGTGCGGACTTGTAATAATTGTTTTGTAGGAAGTGGATTCTCTGGACTTTACAGATAGGTCACATGTACAATGACTTCTCTGGCACGGGTTAAAGTGCTGCCTCTCCAACTCAACCTGTTTTCTTTCACAGAGCGTGTCGTGTTTGTGCCTGATAACGGCGCTGATGAGAACCGGCCAACTGGTGGCCCCGATGAATTGGAGGATTGGTGGGAAATGGAAAAATAAACAGTCCTTCCCATTAGAAAGAAAACAAACCAACATTGCAAATGACCAGTTTTGCCTGCCGAACTTGATTATAAAACAGAAAATAATAATGAAAACACAAGTTGGGTCCTTTGTCAAGTGGGAATTGTTTTACCTGCTAATGGATTTGTATTTCCGTCCATCCAGTCCTGGGATTTACAAAGTTAAGCTACATACACACTATCAGATTATCTGCTGACTTTTTCCTTCAGATTTACCAAAACTATATAATATGAGGACAAACCTTAGGAGTTTCAATGTGTATGCAATCAGGCCGGCCCTTCTACTACATGGTTTTGGTAAATCTGAAGGAAAAACTCAGCAGATAATCTGATAGTGTGTATGGGGCTTTAGGCTACATAGCCCAGTCCCTTCTGGTAGGGCAGCAGACCAGATTTTTCTCTGCTGCTGCTAAGTATCATGTACAGGTCTTGTCCCTTCCCCAACCATGGACAAAGACAGTGGTCAGTGAAATGAGAAGCAACAGTCTGATGAGCTCTTCTCTTTGTCACCCTGCTCTCTCCTCCTATCAACATTCATTGAAATGCAGCACAACTGATTGGCTCCCTGTGCTGCTATTCCCTCTCCCAGTGTCAGGAAGCGGCAGAGGGGATGGCCAGCTCTGCAAAGAGGAAGGGGAAACTAGGACTGAGATCAGGAACAAGGGAAGCAGATATAAGGAAGCAGGATGTAGGGCAAGAGCAGCATTAGGAGCATGAAAAAAAGGCAAGCAGTATCTGGCTAGCAAAGCAAAACACTGGCGTGAAGTGTAATAGTAGAGGAGGGACTAAATACCTTCCCACCAGGCAGCATCAGGGAGACAGATTGCTGGAATCTGCTGGGAGACACCCATTGGAAGCCACTGGAACTACATCCTCCTGCTCTGGGATGCACAGTGCCACCAGCAGGTGATCCAGGTCCTGAAACATACTCTTCTGTACTTACCTGCTTGCATTAAGAAAATACTTTTAAAGTGTAAGTTCACCTTCAGCATTATTTTCATAAATCCCCCTATCCCCCTAAATCCCCCATATCTTCTGAATGGCACATAGCAGAGCTCCTCCTGTTTCAAATGCTGCACCTCCTCCTATTACACATGCAGCTGTTGGTGGGCCTCTCCGCAAAAAAAACTGCCCACAATTCCCTCCCCGTCCTGCTGTTTGCTGGATTGGCTAAACACTACAATTGTGCACCCCCCAGTGGCTGCTCTGGGCATTTCACACTGTGTGCATGCGTAGTGAACGCTCTCCCTCTGCAGCTGAGCTCAGTAGTGGCTGCTTTGGGCCGTTGAAACTATAGTGCGCAGTGCCCTCTCTCTGTCTCTAGCTGAGCTCAGCTGCTGAAGCTACAGAAAGAGAAAGCACACAGTGCACATGCTCAGTTTAAACAGCCGAGAGCAGCCACTAGGGGGCAGACAATTGCAGTGTTCAACTCGTTTCTGCAATCGGCAGGATGGAGGGGCATCAAGAGACCTGCGGTTCTTGTACAAAAGCCCCTCACTGCTGCATGTGTAATGGGGGGAGGTGCAGCAACAAAAGGAGCTTGTACTATTCAGAAGATATGGAATTTTTTTCATTTTGTAAAATATTGCTATAGGTGAACTTACACTTTAAATGTGTTTTCTAAATGAAAGCAGAAAATACAGCAGAGTTCAGACTGGGTGAGGGAATAGCAGCACAAGGAGCCAGTCAGTTGTGCTGAATTTCAATGTTGATTGAAGGAGAGAGCAGAGTGACAGAGAGATGAGTTCTGAAGGTGAATTTACATTTTAGGGATCTACTAATGAATACAGAGCTGCATTTATTTGTGTATTTTAGAACTGCCTGGAGTTCAGCATTATAGAGTAATTTCAGCTAAAGTATAATGGTGGCAGCACACGCTTCGATTTTTGCATCCAGTTGTTTTGCAATTTGATCAAAATGGTCAAATTCGCAAACAAATAGCTCTATCTTCCCTTCCCATTGGTTTAGACTCAGTTGAAAAGATGGCTGAACCTCCCATGAAGATAGAAGATTCGGCAAACCCCAATTCCCTCCTATTTTAGGAGGTTTCAGTAGGACTTTCCTGGGCCAGCATGTGATGTTGCTGTTGACCACTAGGGGAGCTGCTACCAAGGAGAGTCAGGTGAGCGCAGGTTATGGGTGCTCAACCTTTGGCCCTCCAGCTGTTTAAGAACTACAAGTCCCATCATGCTTCAGTATACTCAGTAAATCTACTGGAGGGGGATTTGTGGAGGCATTGTAACTTTTCCCTTGCATAGGCAAGAAGACAGATTCTCTTTAATAAAAACAGAAAATTGTATCAAATACTTATCGTAATTTTCCTTTCCTGAAGCCAAACCATGGCAGCATGGTGGTGATAGGCTCTGCCTCTCTTCTACTCCCTCAGGACTAGTGAATAGCATAAATTAAAGGCCTAGTTGGGCCCCACCCCATTCTTTGTAATTAGCTACACTGAAACGTACAAGGGTGGGTCTGTAGGCTGCCATGGTTTGGCGTCAGGAAAGGAAAATTACGGTAAGTATTTAATACAATTTTCTGTTTTCCTGATGCCACCATGGCAGCATACTAGTGATAAATAACTAGCTGACAGGGTGGGTTCTACTTGTTGAATCAATTTTTACTCAGAATGGGACAGAAGACGGAACAGCCCTTCCTCCGCAGTCTACTAATGGCAAGACCCCTGGATCTACTCCATACCACTTGAAAAGGTATCCTGGGTTGACCATGATACTTCCCTGCAGATGGATTCCATGTAGAGATGGCCTTGCCGTTCGCCCCGGCGGTCGGTTCATGGCGAACTTTGCTCATTCGCGATTTGCCAAACTGGCGCTGTTCGCGGCGGACATATTTGTTTACATTGTGAAGAACTTTGACCCATGACACATCCATCATGGGGTACAGGACAGCCAATTGAGACATTTCAGCACATGGACATACCCCCTATCTTATAAATAGACCTGATCTGGCGGCCATTTTACATTCTGTCTTTTGTCAGTGTAAGGAAACAACGCTGTGTGGAGCAGGGACAGTCAGTCTAATCACTATCTATTACTATTAGGTCCACAAAAGTCCTTTTAAGGACTGGTATAGGTGTACAGTATATAGGGTTGTAATACACTTATAATATACTTTCTTTCAAATATAGAAAGCATATTATAGTGCACTGCTATGCTGCTGAGTGCTGACCGATTCTGCAACTGTCTTTTCTCAGTGTAGGGAGGGACAGTTTGGTGTTTGGAGCAGGGACAGTCTGCAATTCACTAGCTACTACCCTGTTTCCCCTAAAATAAGACCTAGCGTGATTGTCGGTGATGGCTGCAATATAAGCCCTACCCCTCAAATAAGCTCTAATTAAAGTCCTTGTAGGTCTTATTTTCAGGGTAGGGCTTCTTTTCCGGGAAACAGGGTAGGGCTTATTTGGGGCAGTCGGGCTTATATTGCAGCCAACGCCGACAATTATGCTAGGTCTTATTTTAGGGGAAACAGGGTAGGTCCACAAAGGTCCCTTTAAGGACTGGCATAGGTGTACAGTATATAGGGTTGTAATACACATATAATATACTTTCTTTCAAATATAGAAAGCATATTATAGTGCACTGCATGCAGTGCTGACCGATTCTGCAGCTTTTGTTGCTCAGTGTAGGGAGGGACAGTTTGGTGTTTGGAGCATGGACAGTCTGCAATTCACTAGCTACTATTAGGTCCACAAAGGTCCTTTTAAGGACTGGTATAGGTGCAGTATATAGGTGTGTAATACACATATAAAATACTTTCTAATATAGAAAGCATAGTATAGTGCAATTCCACTGTGCAGTATTGTGACTGCTGACTGGTTCTGCAGCGATACTACAAAGAGTGACAAACGCAATTCGAAAAAAGTATTATAACTGGTGTGATAGACCAATGGCCCCCCAAAACGACAGATTGAAGCGGGTGTTATATACCTTCTTCCACATATACTGCACTTCTCTAGAGACTTTTGTCACAGGGTCATTTAAAAAATGACAGGCAGAGGAAGAGGCAGGCCCTTCCGCAGGGGTAGTAGGGGTAGGGCAGGAGCAACAGGCTTGAGCCAAAGTGGCAAATTGCAGAAGTGCTCTCTATCTCAGTGCTGGTGTCAGTGCTCTCTCTCTCTGGGTGCTGGTGTCAGTGCTCTCTATCACGGTGCTGGTGTGGTGTCAGTGCTCTCTATCTCGGTGCTGGTGTCAGTTCACTCTATCATGGTGCTGGTGTGGTGTCAGTGCTCTCTATCACGGTGCTGGTGTCAGTGCTCTCTATCTCGGTGCTGGTGTCAGTGAAAAATAACGCAATGTTGTTAGTAAAGTGCCTTCTCACACTCCACAAGGTAGAGATCATCCCGGAGCAGGCTAGGTTCTCAAGGTTCTGACTACTATCAGTAGTCCTGTTTGCAGCCACTGCCTAAGTATGTGCAAAGGGGAATTGGCTTCTGTATCATGAGATGAATGGCCACAAAAACTCAAGGTCCTCATTGTCAAAATGGAGGAATGGATATGACTACCATGTTCACTCTTGACAGCCTCAAGAGGAATCTCATTACGAGAAATGTTGTTGGAAAATATATAGGCTTGATTGCAGATCCATGGAGAAAATGAAGGCATTTGTCCCCTATGCCTTCGGGTGCGGAACTGATTCAGACATCCTCCTAAGTTTGAAATTGCTGTGAGAAGCAATGTAGTCTGTCTCTGGTTGGCCCCACCTGTGGACCAGCTCATAGAAGACCTACAGTGTAGGGCCTACTCATGCTCTGGAAAGTTTGCATGATGGTCAGTCTGTTTGTGTGTTCAAGTCCCCTAGGAAGTAAACTGCTTTTTGAACTTGCAGGTGATTTCCTGACCCCAACAGCGTTGGGTTCACCTCACTTAATAGCATACTGCCACAACTTCCTCCTTGGTGATGGATATAGGCAACTGCTGCCATGTTGTTCAACTGCAGAGAGACTGATCTTCCCTTGATTCTGTGTAGTAAGGTGAAAGGTGCTAACAAAGCTGCTTGGATATCTAGGGTATTTAAAGCCGCGTACACACGTAGCGGTATGTCCGACGTACTTAGTCTGGCGGACTTTCCGCCAGACTGTCCGTCGGACTTTCCGAACGGGCTACTTGCCCACACACGGCACTTTTTGAGTGGACTAATATGGCGTACTAAGTCCGCCGTACTATCCGCCCTACTTTTGAAATGAACGGACTCGCCCACACACGCGGAGGAAAGTCCGCTCATTTCGAGCGCGTCTCCAGGTAGGCGGGGCCCGCAAAGGAGACGTCGCTGGCCCCGCCACCTGGTATGGACTTAAAGGGGAACCCCAACGCCGAAAAAAATCAGCGTGGAGGTCCCCCAATTCCACAACAGACCCTTGTCCAAGCACGCTACCCCGCGCGGCCCCTCCTTCCCCAAGGCACCCCCCATGTTGAGGGCACGCGGCCTGGTGCGGCTCAGGAGGGGGGGCGCTCGTTCGCCCCCCCTTTCCTGGCTGGCCGGGTAGCGTGCTCGGACAAGGGTCTGTTGTGGACTCGGGAGGGACCCCCACGCCGATTTTTTTTTTTGGCGTTGGGGTTCCCCTTTAAGTCCATACCAGGCGGCGGGGCCAGAGACGTCTCCTTCGCGGGCCCCGCCTATCTGGAGACCCGCTCAAAATGAGCGGACTTTTCTCCGGGCGGGAAAAGTCCGCTCATTTCAAAAGTACGGCGGACTGGCATACACACGGCCGGATTGTCTGCCGAAATGCGAGTCCGACGGAAAGATTGGAGTGCAACACGGCATTCTAAGTCCGCCGTACTTTCGGGTCAAAAAAGTATGCCGGAGGCTACACACGGGGGGATTGTTTGGCGGACTTGAGTTTGCCGGACTTTTCCACCGGATTGTTTGATCGTGTGTACGCGGCATAAGTGTGATCTAGTCTAATGGTTCTAGCGGGGTGGCTTCATCAGATTCTCCCTCTTCAGCCACCCCCATATACTCCTACTCATACTAAGTGACAGTTGATAACTGTGCCAGACTCTGTTTCCTCTATTGTGCTAAGAATTCAGAGCGCCCAAGGGATTATTGGTATGATGACATTGTGATCCAAAGATTGAGGCACTGAGAAATGGTCAAACAAGTGGAGATTACTGTCTTCAGCATTCCTTCTTTGACTTCCACCATTTTCTCTGGTGGAAGCCGAAAAGAAGAGTTGACAGAGTACAACCCGGCATACTAACTGTTAAGTTAGAGAGAGTTAATAAACCAGCCATATCCCTGCATGGTGTTTATGAGAATCTCTTGGTGTGTCAGCAATTGTTTCAGACCTCTGGATAGAAGAATAATGTTGTCCAGATAGTGGCGCACCCGGAGAACTTGTTTTCTGAGTAGAGCTAACACTGCACTGAGAACCCTTGTGAACAGTCTCGGAGACCTGCATAGGCCAAAAGGCAGACTGTTAAACTGGAAATGCTTCTAGTCGATCGCAAGCTTACCAATTATGAAAGAAATAAATATTTTGGGATGTTTAGATCATCGTGAAGATACAAAAATAGCATTTTGCCACCTGGCTGCGCTGGTTTAATGGACTCCATTTGAAGATGTCTAAGGGGATAAAAAGTTTAACGTCTTCAGATCTACAACAGGACACTAGCCACCATCCCTTGAAAACTACATACAGGGCTGAATTAAGCCTGTATATTCTTTTTGTGAATGGAATCAGGATGAAAACCCCCTTAGGTCTGTATGTATGTATTATAGCAGCCCATCTGCCTAGAAGAAAGGAACCTGCTGAGAGGAGGAACATTCCCTATCTCTTGGCTTCCCATCTTGACTTGCTGTCACTCCTGCATAGTTGCCAATGGTCCCGAATTTGCTGGGACATTCCCGGGATTAGGACATTTGTCCCAAATTAATTTTGTCCCGGGAAATGTCCCAGGAAATTCGGTTTGTCCCAGGAAATTCAAATTTCCAGTTTTTTGCCGCCGGCCGCTAGAGGTCCGCGGCCGGAGGAGACAATGTCTCTGCTGGTCGCCATTTTTAAGAAGACCAGAAGCTGGTCTTCAATAGAGAACCTGTGGCGCCGCCCACCCCCACTGCCAGTGTGTGTGTGTGAAGTGTAGTGGGCGGTGCCACAGTTTAAAGTCTCCGCGCGGCAACGACGGGATGTCTGGGGCCAGTCTGTGGATGTCGGGGGCCAGTGGTATGTCAGGGCCAGTCTGTGGATGTCGGGGGCCAGTGGTATGGTGGGGGCCAGTCTGTGGATGTCGGGGGCCAGTGGTATGTCGGGGGCCAGTCTGTGGATGTCGGGGGCCAGTGGATGTCGGGGGCAAGTCTGTGGATGTCGGGGGCCAGTGGATGTCGGGGGCCAATCTGTGGATGTCGGGGCTAGTCTGTGGATGTCGGGGGCCAGTGGTATGTCGGGGGCCAGTCTGTGGATGTCGGAGGCCAGTGGTATGTCGGGGGCCAGCCTGGATGTTGGGGCCAGTCATGGATGTCGGGGGCCAGTCTGGATGTCAGAGGGGGCCAGTCTGGATTTCAGAGGGGCCAGTCTGTGTATGTCAGGGGGGCCAGTCTGTGTATGTCAGAGGGGCCAGTCTGTGTATGCAGGGGGCCAGTCTGGATGTCAGAGGGGCACAGTCAGAGTCTGGATGTCAGAGGGGCGCAGTCAGAATCTGGATGTCAGAGGGGCGCAGTCAGAGTCTGGATGTCAGAGGGGCGCAGTCAGAGTCTGGATGTCAGAGGGGCGCAGTCAGAGTCTGGATGTCAGAGGGGCGCCAGATTTTAGGAGGACTGATGGGGACACCAGATGTAAGGAGGGGTTCCGCTGATGGACACCAGATGTGAAGAAGGCTGCTCTGATGGACACAGATGTGAGGAAGGCTGTTCTGATGAGCACCAAATGTGAGGAAGGCTGTTCTGATGGACACCAGATGTGAGGAGGGACTCTGCTGGGGGCACCTGATGGCATCTGGTGGCAGGCAACATGGCTAGTGACACGCTCATGGCTCCCACTGATTCGGCATTATGGTGAGTTGAATGATTTCATTTCATATTACACCGCATTTTCACCTTTTCCTATGCCTCACCTATAACCGCATGCCCCGCCCCCTAATTATAATACAACTCTGCCTACTGCCAAAAAAGTGTCCCGAATTTTTTTTTTACAATGTTGGCAACTATGCTCCTGGTATGGCTGTGTTATTTTTGCATACACTATTTTTGGAGTCATTGCCCTATAAAATTCCACCAGAAGGTTTTCTTACTTTTTTGATAAGTTTCCTACCAGCGCAGAGATTTCCTGTTATAAGGTATCTTACACCGAACTTGCCTGAGAAAACAAATTCAGCCCAAAGTTTCAAAAATCGTATCTAGTGTAGGCAGGGATTAAAGCGATGCTATCCAATCTCTAACGAGACAAGGACATTTGGTGGGATGGTAGCGTTGCTCTAAGAAGAAGTGATAAGATGGTAATCTTGGAACTTTCCCTTTGAATGGGAGCAGCCTCTAGGGCTACGTTCCTCCAAAGACCATGTGCTTTCCATGGCTCTTGAACTTAGAGAGCATGAGCATGCGCATGCGGGGCTGAAAATAATTCAAAGCAATCCGCAAAGGTAGGCACTCTTTTCCCTTAAACTTACCACATGATGGTCTCCCACTTTTGAATTTGAAGGTCTTTTGTATAAATGGTGACTGACTCATGGTTTGAAGACAAATAGGATGGCCATCTGAAAAAAACAAAAACAAGGATAGCTAAAAAAAAGAAAACAGCATCAGAGAGTGAAAGGTTTAGAGGTGAAAGAGAAAAATATACATTGGTAACAAAAAAATTAAAAAGTTTTCTGCTTTTTTTTTTTTTTTTTTTATCCTTTTAACCACTTGCCGACCAGCGCACGACGATGTACGTCGACAGAATGGGACGGGCAGGCAAATGGGCGTACATGTACGTCCCTTTAAATTTGCCGCCCTGCTCCCGCGCTGGTCGGGGACCCCCATGAGTCCGGTCGCGGGACCCGCGGACTCGATCGCCGCGGACATACCCGCGATCGTCTCACGGAGCGGCCAAATGGAGAAGTGCCGTTGTAAACAACATTTCTCCATTCTGCCTAGCAACTAGTGACGCTGATCTCTGCTCCATGTGATTGGAGCAGAGATCAGTGTTCACTAAATAAAAGCCCAACCCCCCCACAGTTAGTAGCACACCCCTAGGAACACTTAACCCCTACACTGCCACCCACTGGTTAACCCCTTCACTGCCAGTGTCATTTACACAGGAATCAGTGCATTTATATAGCAGTGATTACTGTATAAATGACAATGGTCCCAAAAATGTGTCAAAAATGTCCGATGGGTCCCCCACAATGTCGCAGTCACAATAAAAATCGCTGATCGCCGCCATTACTAGTAAAAAAAAAAATAATAAAAAATTATTAATAAAAATGCTATAAAACTATCCCTATTTTGTAAACACTATAACTTTTGCGCAAACCAATCAATAATCACTTATTGCGATTTTTTTTTACCAAAAATATGTAGAAGAATACGTATCGGCCTAAACTGAGGGAAAAAAATGTTTTTTTATATTTTTTTGGGGGATATTTATTATAACAAAAAGTAAAAAATAATGCGTTTTTTTCAAAATTGTCGCTCTATTTTTGTTTATAGCGCAAAAAATAAAAACCGCAGGGGTGATCAAATGCCACCAAAAGAAAGCTCTATTTGTGGGAAAAAAAGGACGTCAATTTTGTTTGGGAGCCACGTTGCACGACCGCGCAATTGTCAGTTAAAGCGACGCAGTGCCGAATCGCAAAAAGTGGTCTGGTCTTTGACCAGCAAATTGGTCCGGTCTGAAAGTGGTTAAACAAAAATCTTAAGCCCCGTACACACAATCGGAAATTCAGCCAGCAAAAGACCGATGAGAGCTTTTGGTCGGAAAATGTGACCGTGTGTATGCTCCATCAGACTTTTGCTGGCCGAATTCCCGCCAGCAAAAGATTGAGAGCATGTTCTCAATTTTTTGGTTGGAAAAAGTTCAGATCGGAAATTCGATCGTCTGTACCAATTCCGACGCACGAAATTCCTGCGCATGCTCGAAAACAATTTGGCGCATGCTCGTGTAGCGCCGGGCTCCTGACGAGAATGCGCTATGTTTTGTAAATTTTGCTTTTCCCTAAGACCATAGTTGGGTGTTGGGGTTGATTACAGTAAATTATGGTTTTGGCATCAGTTTGGCTGGACTTTACTATGTTCTGCCTGGTCATAGGTGTAGGTGACATCTTTGACAGGCATTGGAACGCAGTCTGGTTGGACGCATTGGGTACCAATCTCTCTGTCAGAGCCAATCAGTGGGTGTGTTGTCGCGTGTATTCCGTCAGAGGGTACTTAAGGTGCTGAGATCACGTGGTTCTGGGTTCCAGTCCAGAAGTATGTGCTGACTCCTTGGTCCTGGTCCTCCTGACCAGCCCCCAGAGGCCCTCATGGCCTGGGGTGCGGATCCATCTATTTCTGAGTCTCTGGGCTGGCTAGCCCGAGGCACAGTAACTGGAAGGCGGTTTCCGAGGTGGTCCGGTGCCGTCTCAGGTTTGGAGAGGCCCAGCAGCTGAAAACGCAACCAGGGGAGGACTCTTCAGAAGAGGGCCATGCACGAGGCTGGCTGCTCATTAAGAGCCTGGAAGGTAAGCTGAAAGGACACCAAGTGAATCCGCATTCTTACGGTATTGCCGGGCCGGCTGCAAGATACTGGTACTGTAAGTTACAACTAAGTTCTGTGGGAGACTTTATAATTTGTTCTGAAGTTCTACAACCATGTCTGTGGCAAGGACAGCATCCTCTGGGACTGTGACATCATAATCTATATAAGTCGCCGCATGCCACATGCCTGTCATTGTGGCCAGAGACAGCGACGAGGCAACAGCTCAAGAAGAGAAGAAGAGAAGAACAGAAGGCGGCGACGAAGACAGCGGTGACAGCGGCTATAGAAGACCGGGCCACCGCTTGTAAAAGAGCTAGAAGAAGGCGCGGAGGTCCGGCAAGAAGAACCGAAGAGGGGGACAAGACCACCGAAGTCGGAAGAAGAGGGCAGCGACGAAGAAGAAAGCCGGGCTCCTCCACTAGTAAAAGAGCTAGCAGAAGATAGCGGAGGAGTCCAACGAGAAGACCCGCGAAGACGGAAGAAGACCCCCGGAGCTGTGCAATAAACTATTTTTAAATTTTGTGTGTTGTGTTTTTTTTTTTTTTTTTATTCACAGGTGAATGGGTAGGGGTACATTTTACCCCATACTCATTCACATAGGGTGGGGGGCCGGGATCCGGGGGCCCCCTTATTAAAGGGGGCTCCCGGATTCCGATAAGCCCCCGCCCGCAGACCCCGACAACCAACCACCAGGGTTGTCGGGAAGAGGCCCTTGTCCTCATCAACATGGGGACAAGGTGCTTTGGGGTGGGGGGGCCGCGCCGCCCCCCATACACTGACCCCTCTGACACCTACACTGACACCCCTGACATATACACTGACACCCCTGACACATGCACTGACCCCCTGACACATACACACACCTGTCAGGGGGGTCAGTGTAGGTGTCAGAGGGGTCAGTGCATGTGTCAGGGGGGTCAGTGGAGGTGTCTGGGGTGTCAGTGTAGGTGTCAAGGGTGGTCAGTGCATGTGTCTGGGGGGTCAGTTTAGGTGTCAGAGGGGTCAGTGTAGGTCTCAGGGGTGTCGGTGTATGTGTCAGGGGGGTCAGTGCATGTGTCAGGGGGGTCAGTGTATGTGTCAGGGGGGTCAGTGTAGGTGACAGGGGGGTCAGTGTAGGTGTCAGGGGGTCAGTGTATGTGTCAGGTTGGTCAGTGTATGTGTCTGGGGGGTCAGTGCATGTGTTAGGGGGGTCAGTGGAGGTGTCAGGGGGGTCAGTGTATGTGTCAGAGGGGTCAGTGCATGTGTCAGGGGTGTCAGTGTATGTGTCAGGGGGGTCAGTGCATGTGTCAGGGGGGTCAGTGTAGGTGTCCGGGGGGTCAGTGCATGTGTCAGGGGTGTCATTGTATGTGTCAGGGGTGTCAGTGTATGTGTCGGGGGGTCAGTCCATGTGTCAGGGGGGTCAGTGCATGTGTCAGGGGGGTCAGTGTATGTGTCTGGGGTGTCAGTGTAGGTGTCAGGGGGGTCAGTGCATGTATCAGGGGGGTCAGTGTAGGTGTCTGGGGGGTCAGTGCATGTGTCAGGGGTGTCATTGTATGTGTCAGGGGTGTCAGTGTATGTGTCGGGGGGTCAGTGCATGTGTCAGGGGGGTCAGTGTAGGTGTCAGAGGGGTCAGTGTATGTGTCTGGGGTGTCAGTGTAGGTGTCAGGGGTGGTCAGTGCATGTGTCTGGGGGGTCAGGGGGGTCAGTGTAGGTGTCAGAGGTGTCAGTGTATATGTCAGGGGGGTCAGTGTGTGTGTCAGGGGGTTGGTGCATGTGTCAGGGAGGATCAGTGCATGTGTCAGGGGGGATCAGTGCATGTGTCAGGGGGGATCAGTGCATGTGTCAGGGGGGATCAGTGCATGTGTCAGGGGGAGTCAGTGCATGTGTCAGGGTGGTCAGTGCAGGTGTCGGGGGGGCAGTGCAGGTGTCAGGAGGGTCAGTGTTGGGGTCTGGTAGATCAGTTTATTGGTCAGCATGGATGAGCACTGGTGAGCCATTGAGAAAGCAACCAGAAAGTGAGCCTAGCCCCCTCCCAGCCAAGCAGCCAAGATCACTGTAGTAGACTTGAAAAGGTTGCTGATCAGGCCTGAGGATTTGTGGACTGGCACTTGTTGGTGTCCTTATCATTTACATCAGGGGGCACCTTACTGTAAACTCCTTAGTGCTGTGCTCAGTTTATATGGGCTGTTATTTCCCAGCAATTTTATCACATGTTCCTTCCATGACTTCCTGAGGCGTGAGCCCGTGCCATGATGCTGGGATGGCAGCCAAAGGACTCTCTGCTTGTTGCTCCTACTAAGCTGCCATACCTGACCTGGAAATATTTCACAGTGGACTGAATCAAGCTCCTTTCCTGCCCCGTGCAGGACTCTACCTGCCCTTCATTTCCTCTTCTCATCATTGCACATTATTGAGAAATTCGAACCCCATCTGTGCATTCTTGTGATGTTTTCTTTCTTCGAGCAGGCCCTTAGGTGGGGGCTTCAAGCTACGGAAGTTGGTGCAACATCTATGGCAGTAATATACTTAAGGAAGGGATTTTATACCGCTCAGGGACCACGGAAGCATGAACTCAGTTTTCGGATGCAGTTGGCAAGTTTTGTGGGCATTCTCCATCTTTGTCTCTATTGTCATTGGTGGGCATGGACAACAATGACTCAGGTCAACCGGCGTGTGAAGAGGTTTCCAGGCTTTATCGCTGAATTCTTCTTCCCTCACATCCAAAGTTCTGGGAATCATTTGTGTAGCCAATTCTCTTCAGATATAGAGGTGCCAGTAAGCAGATCCAAAATGAAAGTAATATGGAAGCCTATTATTGAAATATTTAGTATATAAACTTTACTAAAAGAATTAAATCCTAACATTTTGAAGCAGAAACCTGAATTTGTCATTTCACCAGTGCAAGCCATTACAGCGTGCTTAATAGGTGCTTTTATTGGATATATTCTGTGTATATTTAATTTCTTACTTTTTTTCCAAATTGGATTGTTTGTCCTTATTTTCTCACTCTATTTAGTTCTAGTGTAATAACTATCTGCCAACCGTTCACAGTAACTGCGAGCAGGAAAAAGGTACAGGTACAGGTACAGTCACGTAGACTATATTGTCAAAAGTATTGGGACACCCGCCTTTACACCCACAAGAACTTTAAAGGCATCCCAGTCTTGTTCCGTAGGGTTCAATATTGAGTTGGCCCACCCTTTGCAGCTATAACAGCTTCAACTCTTCTGGGAAGGCCATCCACAAGGTTTAGAAGTGTGTCTATGGGAATATTTGACCATTCTTCCAGAAGCACATTTGTGAGGTCAGGCATTGATGTTGGGCAAGAAGGCCTGGCTCACAGTCTCCATTCTAATTCATCCCAAAAGTTGATAACAGGACTCTATGCAGGCCAGTCAAGTTCCTCCACCCCAAACTCGCTCATCAATGTCTTTATGGACCTTGCTTTGTGCACTGATTTAAATCATTTGGTGGAGGGGGGATTATGGTGTGGGGTTGTTTTTTAGGGGTTGGGCTCGCCCCCTTAGTTCCAGTGAAGGGAACTCTTAAGGCATCAGCGCACCGAGACATTTTGGACAAATTCATGCTCCCAACTTTCGGGATGGCCCTTTCCTGTTCCAACATGACTGCGCACCAGTGCATCAGTTGCAGAATGCCGCAATGCACAATAATGCACTACTGCGTGTCACATTAGAAAAAAGGTTCAGGTTTAGTTTTAGCATCGCTGGGTTTCACTGGCAAATTATTATTCAAAACAAATGAGCTGCCTTAGCACTAATCTGAGTGCATTGACACATTACAGCTTAGTCTAGTCACAGGTGAACTTTATTGTCATTGCATAGGACAAAGGGGGCACTCTTTAAGTCTGGGGGACAAAAGGTTTAAAGGAGTATTAAAGGGAAAACTTTTATTTTATTAGAATAACAGACTTGTTGTAGTCACCACCTCTGTGCAATGCGATTGCACAGAGCAGCCCTTAACCTCCACTTAGGGGTCCCCCGCTGAGGCTTTTGATGCCTCCTCTTCTGTGCCCCCCCCCCCCCCCCCATAGCAAACCAATTGCTGTGAAGGCAGATGTGCACACTTACAGTATGGCTCAGTTCCACCGTCGTCGCCCCCCTCCGCTTTGATTGACAGCAACAGGAACTCCTGCTGCTGCCTCTGTGTCCTGTGAGGAGAGAGAAAGAGAGAGCAGCAATGTCAGGTAAGTATTTAGTGGGAGTTAGGGAAGATGATACTGAAAGGTATTAGTTTGAGAACTAGTGCCCCTTCATTGGCGTCAGTGGGAGGAATAGTGCCCCTTCATTGGTATAAGTGGAAGGAATAGTGTCCCATCATTGGTATCAGTGGAAGGAATAGTGTCCCATCATTGGTATCAGTGGAAGGAAAAGTGTCTCATCATTGGTATCAGTGGAAGGAATAGTGTCTCATCATTGGTATCAGTGGAAGGAATAGTGTCTCATCATTGGTATCAGTGGAAGGAATAGTGTCTCATCATTGGTATCAGTGAAAGGAATAGTGTCTCATCATTGGTATCAGTGGAAGGAATAGTGTCTCATCATTGGTATCAGTGGAAGGAATAGTGTCTCATCATTGGTATCAGTGGAAGGAATAGTGTCTCATCATTGATATCAGTGGATGGAATAGTGTCTCATCATTGGTGTCAGTGGTAGAAATAGTGCCCCGTCATTGGGGTTAGTAGGAGGAATAGTGCCCCATTAAAGGTTTCAGTGGAAGAAATAGTGCTTCATCATTGGTATCAGTGGGAGGAATAGTGTCTCATCATTGGTATCAGTGGGAAGACTGATGCCCCATGATTGGTATCAGTGGGAAGAATAGTGCCCCATCATTGGTATTAGTGTGAAAAACAGTGTCCCATCATTGGTATCAGTGGAAGGAATAGTGAGTGTCCCATCATTGGTGTCAGTGAGAGGAATGGTGCCCCATCATTGGAGCACAGGTGTGTCAGGAGGAAGGTGTCTCTCCTGGTGTGATTCTGAAGCTCGTCCAGGTGATCTGTGTGAGAGGGGAGTGGTGGTGAAATCTCTCTCAGCTCTCCTGGCCCCTTTCTGGGGAAGCCATGGAGGCCAGCCGGGCCTCTCCTGGTGGAAGCTTGCATCCATCTCCTGGGCTGTCAGGTGACATACTGCCCCTATACAAGCCATGGCTGGTGATCTCTCTGCTCCTGGTGAGGATAATATGAAAAAACATTTGCTCCTCTAGGGAGAGGACTTTAACATGGGCAGGTGGCCATACAAAGTTGATGTCCCTTGTGAGTACTCTGTCATACGGGTCATTTGAGTGACGTTTGCTGATTCCACTGGTTTACAATTTACTTCCCAGTGTTTGGATAGAGGGTTCCTTTTTCCACTATCTTGCATCCCTTATACCGTCCAGTGTATTGACTCTGGTTACTATAGTGGTGAGTGATGCTTTTTGTTGTAAAATAAATAAAAATACAAATAAAAATAATTATATTGTTTTTTTTTTTTCCTTCTCTCTACTGTAACTTCTCCTTCATTTTATTTACATACTACTATTTACTTGTTTTCTATTCATATAGATACTAAATGTTGTGTTATTTTACTTTTAGATTTCCTGTTTTCTGTTTGATGCAATTTATCTATACCCCTGATGAAGAGAGTTTATCTAAGATCTTGAAACGCGTTGAGTTGTTGCCTTCCGTCCACTGTAGGGTGTTGTTATACAGTTGGATTGAGGAAGTATACAGTGTAACAGGATATATATTTTGTATATTTGTCTTTTTATGTTTGTAAACACATGAAATTTGTACTGTATTTAATGTTATCAATTTTTTAATTATTATTATTATATTACGAATTATTATTTTGATGTAATTTTGTATACTTTGTATGGCCACCTGCCCATGTTAAAGTCCTCTCCCTAGAGGAGCAAATGTTTTTTCATATTATCTTGTCCATTAGGATGGGGTTTTGGTGGGCCTCTCTAGACTTGTGATTCATAGCACCTTGTTCAATTTGCCTGGTGAGGATAAAGGCTCGGAGGCCATTCGGGCGCAAGTGGTGGCCAGGATTAAAGTCATGAATAGGGAGAGAGACAAACTTTACAAGCTCAGAGCGGAGCTGAAACCTTTGCGAAGGCAGTGTGAGGGCTTGCACAGCCAGAAACGTGGATTGATAGATTCGGAAATCCAATTGGCCAAAGTCTGGGAGGAACACGAGGAGACCATTGTATCCATGATGGAAGGCAGAGATGGGCCCTTCAAGGAGAAGTTTGGCAATGAACGAAGGTTTTCAAGGATGACAAAAATGGAGGTTGAGGCGATGACCCCCAGTTCAGACCCCCTGCCCCCTCAGGGAGAGGTAAGCAGCCCCATGCCTTCCCAGGACTCAGGAGACATGTTAATAGTAATTCAGGCAATGGAGTCTTCTATGCAGGGGGGTCAGCTGGTGTTTCATGATGAGGAAATAACAGATGATGTGCCTGACAAGGTAAAGCCTGTCAAGCCCCATATGGTGGATAAAACTGTTTTTGTGCCATTCAACACCATGACTGATGCTGACAGCATGCCCAATGACAGTCAGGCTGCTAATCCTATGTGCAGCAATGCTGTACCTGTTGATGCTGCAGTGCAGCAAAAGTTATTTAAAATGACATTCCTGCAGAGGAACCACAAGTGTCAGCCAAGCCTATTAACCCTCCTTTAGCTGAGTCCAAAACTGTTTGCCCCAAAGCTGCCGAACAAGACTCTACAGCTGGAGACAGCTGGTATTGCAGCAGAAACTGTGACTATAGCTGATGGGAAATTGAATATTTGTGTGACTGATAACAATCACCCCTGTACAAGTGTGATACACAATCAATCACCGCTGTACAAGTGTGGCGAGTTTTTTCATACTGTACAAGTGTGATAGACAATCGTCCCACTACAGATGTGATGAACAATCCTACCACTAAATGTGTGATGAGCAATCCTGCCAACTCAGTTCAAGTAGTTGATGATAATAATAGTAATGTACAGGCTAATGTTACATCAGTATGGGGCCTTGGCCCTAATAAGCCTACATTTTCTCAGGTGGTACACTGTGCTCCTGGTAACTCCACTTCCAAGCGGGTTTTCCCCCTACCAGCTACCACTTTACACACACCAGAATCTGGTCTTTGGTCTCTGGCTTCTGCTGGGGGTCCGAGACGAAATGTAGTTATTCTTAAATGGGAATGTGCTGCAGTCCCTCCAGCATGGAGTGCAGTGGTGGATATGATTGTGGAAATGGGTTTTAGGGCAAACGACCTCTATGAACTAATACATGTTGCTTGGAGCCAGGAATATACTATAAGCTTCACCAGGCCAGAGGGTGTTGACCTGTTCTGGGAGTAATATGAGGCTCTGTGCAGGTCAAGACCCAAATGGGAAGGTCTGGCCCCAGTTGCAGTTTCACAGAGGTCAACAGTGAAAATGATAACCATCATACTCACTAATGAGAGTGTTCCTGCTTGGGACCTAGAGGTCTGGTTAAGGAATTATGGGGAGGTTTTGACTAAGCCCGATAAAATCGTTGATGAACGTAGCATCTGGACAGGGGTTTGGTCGGTAACAGTCAGGTTGGCCAGGGATGGAAATGTTGTCCGTCACCTGCCCTCCTCAGCTTTTATAGGGAGGGATAGGATGACCATTTCCTATCCTGGTCAGCCGAAGCTGTGTCACCGATGTGGAGAAAGGGGGCATTTGAGCTCCTCCTGTTCAGCCTTGATATGTTCAGCGTGTCAGGGTGATATGGCCAAGGACTGCACCCAGATGAACAGGTGCAACCTGTGCCTGCACCTTGGCCACCCCTCAGCAGATGTCCAGAAACCTGGAACAATATGGAGGGAGAAGGAGGTAATAGATGAGTTGTTGAGGCTGGACAGGTTGGTGGGTGAGACCACTGGTGTGAATTCCTCCTCTGTGGTGACCGACTCCCCTGGTCCTGTTCAGGATCCCTCCCCAAGTTCTTGTGGCCATCCCTCCTTTGTCTGTAAGTATTCCTTCTGTATCTGTCTCTGTATCCCCCCAGCCTACTGTACCCGCTCCTCTTGTGTCAGAACCTTCAAAGTCTGTGCTCCACAAGTCAGTCAACCCCCATGAATCTTTCCCTCCTAAGTCTGAATTAAAGGAAACTCCCCCCCCCCCCCCCCCCACCAGGAGTGGTAGAGAGTACTAAAAAGGGTGCTTCTTCTTACTCTTTTGGTTGGGTGGCGGAAGAGGCAGGTGGTGAGGACAAAACAGGGATGGGAAGCTCCAGTGCCTGTCTCCATCCGTCATAGGGCCTTATGTTAGATATTTCCTCATTTGGGGCTTCTTCAGAGCTAAGCTCAGATTCAGAAATGGAGTTGGAGGAGGCCTTAAGAAAGAGAGAGGCTTCTGGTGATAACCAGCAGAGGGGAGCTAAGAAGCAATACACCAAATAACCCAAATGGTGGTTCCCCCTCTTTCCACTCCATTAAAAGTGTTGATAATAAATGTCACCAGCAGTAAGTCTGTAAGAGCTTGTTTATTGGCCTTCTTTTTGTCCAGCCAATTAGATGCTGAAATTTTATTTTTTCAAGAGACTAGGCTCACCTCCTTGGCAGATATTCATATGGCCAAGAGAGAGTGGAGGTATGGTCCATCTTACTGGTCTCTTGCGGCCGAGCCTTAAGGCGGTGTGGCGGTATTGTATAAAACTGGTATGGTAACTGTCCAGCAGATTATTGAGGTTGATATTGGGAGATGTATGGTCTTAGACATCCTTGTGGGAGGGCAGGACCTGCACCTAATTAATGTTCATGAGCCGCACACGAAGTGTGACAGGAAATTCCTTTTTACAAGGATCAAGGCATTTCTTTTTACATCCCGACAAGTGGTCATTGGAGGTGACTTTAATACAGTAACTAGGCCCAAGGACAGGAAGGACATCAAGGACAGGCTGGGATGTGATAGTTTTTTTTTAACCCTTTCCCGACGAGCGTACGCAGATATGCGTACTCGGCTTCCGGGGGTTATACCGGGATGATGCCCGCACCTGCAGGCATCATCCTGGTACCGTTTTTTGCAGCAGGCGATTGGCTATCCAGGCATAACAACCGATGCGGCTAAAAGCCGCTCGGCTGTTATGCCGGAGGAGCGGGAGGGGACGTCCCCCCCTCCCGCCGCCTCTCGCCGCTGTTACCGGTGCTCCCGCTCGATCGGGAGCACCGATCAGAGATCCGACGCCTCCGGCTGCTGTGGAGGAACTGGAACGAAGCAGTAATCGGCTTCGTTCCAGTCTCCTCATCGTAAACACGGAAGCGACGTCATGACGTCACTTCCCGTTTACTCGGCTGCCAATGGCGCCGGTTTTAAAAAAATATCCGGTATTCAGAATCGCCGTTTTCGGTGATCTGAATACATTGAAGTGTAAAGGAGGGGTGGGGGGTCTTTTAGATCCCCGATCCCTCCATAAAGAGGACCTGTCACCACCTATTACTGTCACAAGGGATGTTTACATTCCTTGTGACAGCAATAAAAGTGATCAATTATTTTTTTTTTTAAACAATTTAGTCATTTTAAAATAAATAAAATAAATAAAAAAATTTTTTTAAAGCGTCCGCCGTCCCCGCGAGCTCGCGAAGCAAAGAAAACGCATACGGAAGTCGCGCCCGCGTATGTAAACGGTGTTCAAATTACACATGTGAGGTATCGCCGCGATCGTTAGAGCGAGAGCAATAATTCTAGCACTAGACCTCCTCTGTAACGCTAACCTGGTAACCGTAAATTTTTTTTAAAGCGTCGCCTATTGAGATTTTTAGGTACCGTACTTTGTCATCTATCTACAAGTGCGCGCAATTATAAAGTGTGACATGTTTGGTATCTATTTACTCGGCGTAACATTATCTTTCACATTACGCAAAAAAATTGGGCTAATTTTACTGTTTTTTTTTTTTTTTTTATTCATGTGTCCCTTTTCCCAAAAAGTTGCGTTTAAAACACCACTGCGCAAATACCGTGTGACATAAAATATTGCAACAATCGCCGTTTTATTCTCTAGAGTCTCTGCTAAAAAAATATAGATAATGTTTGGGGGTTCCAAGTAATTTTCTAGCAAAAAATATGGATTTTAACTTGTAAACACCAAATTCCAAAAATAGGCTTAGTCATGAAAGGGTTAAATAGTATGGTTAGGGATGCTGGTCTTGTGGATGTGCACATTAAGCAGCTCCCAGATAACACCGGGTTCACCTTTCATCGAGGTAGTAGAGTAGGATAGATCGTTTTTTTTTTTTTAAGGAGACCTCTGGTAGTAGAGGTAGTAGAGTCCTCTGATCACTGTATGCTATCTGTGGTCCTGAATGCTTCAGATGCCCCTCAGAGGGGCAAGGGTATCTGGAGATTGAATCTGACTCTACTCAATAAAGAACATGTTAGTCCTTTGAGGAATTCTTTCAGGCACAGGTGACCATCCTTTTGTAGCAGCAAGGCTGGGTGGTAGGAGCTGACCAAAAAGAGGATCGCTGGATTAATAAATACATAACCTACCAACGTTTATGGAGGAAGCTGCATATTCTTGTCTCGAGAGGAGAAGATCCTGGGAAAATCTCTGAAATGAAACTCCTTCTCAAGTGTCAATATGACCGGCATGCCTCTTTGGTTTTGGAGAGGGACCATGGGAAGTACCACTTGCCTAAACCTTACCAGAACTGCAAACAAGGTGTAGCTGCTAAATCGGTCATTGGCAGTACAGGTTCTTTGAAAAAGTCCATGTCAGGGATTCTGGAGTTCGTGAGGTCCTTTTATGCTGACCTTCTTGGGAGGAAAAATCTTGACCGTGACCAGATGGAAAGCTTTTTGGACTCTACTCCAGGTCTAAATAGTGGAGATGTTCCATTGATGAATTTGACAGAGGAGATGAAGTGGTGATGAGGGCAATTGAACAGCTTGCCATCAAAAAGTCACCTGGACCCGGATGGCTTTAGGGCTGAGTTTTACAAAGCCTTTAAGTCTATTCTGGCCCCACATTTGGTAAAGGTTTTTAACAGTTGCCTTGCTGAGGGGGTGCTTTCCCTTTCCGTGAGGCAGTTGGCTGTGATTCTTTTTTCAAAAGGTAAAGATCCTTCAATGATTGAGAATTGGCAACCCATCAGCCTTCTCAATGTCGATAGAAAGATACTGGCAAAGATATTTTCTGGCACCTATCGTCAGTAGCAGAGTCTTTGCTTTCTCGCCATCAGCACTGTTCGGTACAGGGTAGATGCACCTTCACAGCGGTTTTAGCTGTCCGGGAAGCCTTGGAGCAGTGCAGGGCTGTAGGCTGGGGAAAGTATTTGCTGACATTGGATCAGGCAAAGGCTTTTGATCATGTTAACCATGAGTACCTGTGGTTGCTCCTTAATAAGTACGGTCTGCCGGGTGGTTTGGTTGAAAGTCTTGTATAAGTGGGCAGAAAGCTTTCCTCTTGTTAATGGTTGGGCTGGGCAGTCCTTTGAGGTTGGTTCTGGGGAGTGCCAGGGTTGTCCCCTGAGTCCCCTGCTTTATGTGTTTGCAATGGACCCCTTCATCTGGAGACTAGAGAGCAGCATGTTGTGTGTGGTACCAGTGGGGCTCCCGGTTGAGCCGCCATTTAGGGTTGTTGCCTATGCAAACAATGTTTCGGTGATTGTTACTGGGATGGATGAAGTGGAGGAGGTGGTCTCTCTGATATCACAGTATTCACAAGTATCAGGCTCCAAGATCAATCAGGAAAAGAGTGAAGATTTGTGGATGGGAAAGGAAGGTGAGGGGTTTGACCTCCCAGACACCTTTCCAGTGCTCAAGGAAAAAATTAAGATACTAGACGTTGAATTTGGATCCGATGATTATGGCCTCAAAAATTGGGAAGGCAGACTGGAAATTGACAATACTAAGGTGGTCAGCTGGAAGAGATGGAAGTTATCTCTGAGGGAAAGGGTTGATCCGATTAAGATTTGCCTGATTCCGATCTTTTTGTGTGTCAGCTTTGTCAGCATCTTGCCAGTGTCTCTCTATGGGAACAGGCTGAACCCCATCAAGAGGAATGTCACCTATCGATCCAGGAAGGAGGGTGGCTTAGGTATGGTCAATGCAGTTCTTTTCTTTTCACTGCTATTTCTCAAGTTGCATTGGAACCTCCTGGATGGGCAGGCATGTTTAGATCTTGGTTTAGGGCTTTTTTACGACTTTGGGAAGAAGGTGGCCAAGTGAAGAATCTATGGGGTCACTGTGGTCAGCTACCAGCCTATGTCACTCCGTGCCTAAAGTTACTGTGGCAGTGGCAATTGTCAGCTGAAGATCTCAGATCGGTTCAGAGGAAAGCCCTTATGAGTCGAAGTCTTTCATGACCCGCTGGCTTTAAGGGATTGCCCAGGCTCAATTTTGAGGGCAGGGTTAAGACTGATTAATTTGGATAGAGTCCCACTTAAATTTAGGGATCTGGCCTGGTTATGCTTCAATGGGAGGCTCTATGTTCAGGCAATTTGAAATTCCGCAGTGATATGGATCGTAACTGTCCTTGGGAGGAGTGTGCAGGTGAAGAGGAGACTCTGGACCATTTTCTGCTTTGTTGCCCTTTTAACATAGAGGTATACAAACAGGTGGAGTGGGCCCTTGGTGTTCCTTTCCTCTTCAGGCTGGGTTTTGCTGAGTGGGTGTACGAAGCATTCAATACTGGTGGGGTTTTTTGTTTGGATACACTTTTTTGTTAGCCTAGTAGTCCATTATTTCACCTGGAACGCATGGTGTCAGGTCAGCACTCGGTATAAAATCCTTCCTGTTGAGGTAGTAGTGTATGACATTCTGCATGAGGTGGGGAGGATTCGGGTGCTTGAGAGAGACAAGCGGAGTCGGGGGGCTTGGTTGAAGGCGTGGAGGGGTTTCAAGCCTCCCTGACTACCAGGAGTCTCTTTCCCGGGGTGGCTGTTTGTCTTTTATCACCCCAAATTTTTTAATTTATAATACATTTTTGATAAATGGCTGTGTACATAGGTGATGGGTTGTGCCTCTTAGGCCCTCTCTGCTGCTTTATGTACATAGTTTTCTAAAAATGTTTTTGTAGTGGACTATGTATATATTGTATATATTTTGAACATACATGTGTATTCCTTTGATTTTTGTTGACGTTTTGTACTATGGTTTTGTTTTTTACTTTTGTATAAAATTGGTTGCTTGATTGTTTTCAATAAAAGATCAATAGTGTCCCATCATTGGTATCAGTGGGAGGAATAGTGTCCCATCATTGATATCAGTGGGAAGACTAGTGCCTCATCATCGGTATCAGTGGAAAGAATAGTGTCCCATCATTGGTATCAGTGGGAAGAATTGTTTCCCATCATTGATATCAGTGGGAGGAATAGTGACCCATCATTGATATCAGTGGGAGGAATAGTGACCCATCATTGGCATCAGTGGAAGGAATAGTGACCCATCATTGGCATTAGTGGGAGGACTAGTGCTCCATCATTGGCATCAGTGGGAGGACTAGTGCCCCATCATTGGCATCAGTGGGAGGACTAGTGCCCCATCATTGGTATCAGTGGGAGGAGTAGTGCCCCATCATTGGTAATAGTGTAAGGAATAGTGCTCCATAATTGGTATCAGAGGGAGGTATAGAGTCCCTTTATTGGTATAGGTGGAAGGAATAGTGCCCCATCATTGGCATCAGTGGGAGGAATAGTGCCCCATCATTGGCATCAGTGGGAGGAATAGTGTCCCATAATTGGTATCAGTGGAAGGAATAGTGCTCCATCATTCGTATCAGTGGGAGGAATAGTGCCCTGCCATTGATGTCAGCGGGGGGGGGGGGGGGGGGAACTAGTGCCCTATCACTTTTGGTGTCAATGGAAAGAATAGTGCCCCAAGGTCTGAAAATAAAAAAACAAAAGGCCACATCTGTCCCCGTACCACAATTTGCAGACCACTGCCCTAATGCATAGAATGCATTAAGGTAAAAACCTTTAAAAAAGGCACATACTGTATATTAGATCATTCATAACACACACAAGCCTCTAAAAAATTGGTGGCCCTGTTTTAGTGGTGCCACCCCCTTAGGACGGCCATTTTTCTGAACAGTTCACACGCCCCTCCGCTGTCTCTGAAAAGAGGTATTCATGCGGAAAGTACAGTTCGTTAGCGGCAAAATGAAATCATTAATAAAACAATTGACACAAAAGACTCATGGGAGCAAACAACAGAGGCGAAGTTAAAAGAAAATTCCATTCTTGGGGTAAAATGTAGGACATGGCCGGTGTTCTGTCATATGGGACTTTTTTTTGTCTTTTTAATATCAGCGGCATCCATTGAAGCACTTATTTATTTTCTAGCGTAATATTCTTGTAGTGTTGCCTGCAGAAATACTATAGTGTTTGTCTCAGTAAGGCTTGTTTTAAGATATTTTTAATGAAGTTTGTAAAGTGGTTCATATAGGGTCGCATGCCAATAGGCGTAATGCAACCGCCATAGAAGCCTTGTGTTTAGCCTCGGGATATACAGCAATTTTTAGCAACAAGAAGCTTATTTTCGTTGAACATACAATTTAATGGGTCCTGCTCCATCCAAGAGATTTAAAACGATCAATCTCCTACAATGCCACAATTTAAAGCGGTATTAAACCCAAATACAATAATACTCTAATAAAGCATGAAAAAGACCTCCAGTAATCAGAACCAAGGGACCAATAAGATCAGACAGCCTGTCATTCAGAAATTTTACAACTGTTCAAAAGTCACTTAAAGCGGTATTAAACCAAAAAGCAAAAATGTAATAAATTGCAGCTTAACAATCATTAGATGTGGTGGCTGCATTAGTTTTATTTTTTATTAAGCTTTTTTCCCTCTGTTTACACCTAGTGATCTGGCCAGTAACACACTTCCTGTATTAGTTAGATGCCACTCTGGGGGAAAGAGCACAGGAAGCACAGCAGACAGCAGCATTGTTACTCTAGGAGGAGGGGGGTGTTAGATTTATTAGGAGATTTAGATACACTTACATGCAGTGGCGTCGCTACGGGGTGGCTATTGGGGCTAAAGCCCCAAATCTGGGGCCCATAGCCCAGAGACTTTCACCAGGTCCAGCAATGCCTTCGTGGGCACCGTGCAGATAACCAACATCTTGGCCCGTTTTACTTTGTTCTGCCACTGCGCACTGTTTGCTAGAACCGCCCGGCATCTAGCAACCAGTGATGTCACATCACCTGAGTGACACAGCGTGAGCCCGAGGCACAAGTGTTCAGAGCGGAGCTCCACGCCGAGTGGTTTAGCTCCGCCCACCTCCTCTATCTTCTCGGGCGCAACTGGCGGCATGCTCAAATGGAAAGGTAAAAAAAGAACCCGGGACTTGAGAGCACTTGCCTGGTATGAGGTGAGGCTGACTGAGCACCGGGGATGCATCATGTGTGTCATAAGGGAGCTGGGCACTGCAGAGAGACCCATACAAAGAGGAGGGGTTCATGCTGGGGCTTGTATTTATTAGCTTTTGGGGGAGGTGTGGCCCCCCAAAAGTGAAGGACTACAGGCCCCAACATGAACACTTTAGAGCTCAGGATGTGCCACACTGTTGTCCTGAGGGGGGTGGTCTGTACTGAGGGGGGTCTGTACTGATGGAGGGGGGTGGTCTGTACTGAGGAGGGGTTCTGTACTGATGGAGCGGAGTGGTCTGTACTGAGGGGTGTCTGTCCTGATGGAGGGGGGTGGTCTGTACTGAGGGGGTCTGTACTGATGAAGGGAGGTGGCCTGTACTGATGAAGGGAGGTGGTCTGTACCATGCCCGCAGCCTCTGACATCTCCTGTACCATGCCCGCAGCCTCTGTATCTCCTGTACCATGCCTGGAGCTTCTGCATCTCCTGTACCATGCCCGGAGCCTCTGCATCTCCTGTACCATGCCCGCAGCCTCTGCATCTCCTCCTGTACCGTGTGTGTGTGTATACGGGGCCGGATTTCCCACAAGGCCCCGAGGTCAGGCCTCGGGGCGGCAGTGGTGCAGGGGCGGTACCGCTCCTGCGGCGACTTTTTGCCTTTTTGCGGCTGCCCCCCTGCACTAAACCTTTTTCGAGTTGCCTGTTAAGGGCACCAGTGCCCATAAAAAAGATGGGTGCGAGCCAACCACACAACTGCGCATGCGCCGCTCCGAAACCGGCTGGGCTTGGTAAAGCTCGGTCGGCCGGTGCATGCGCAGTAACGTCATTTTTTGAATAGATGGAGAGAGGAGGAGGGGTGGCTGCTATGCATTGGGGCCCTAATCTGAGATTGGAGTACTCAAACGTAAGCCTCACCAAAGCCCGGGTATAAATGCCTAAGCATTGTCTCAAGTGAGCAATACTGTTGCATTATATTGGGTGCAGGAGGGTATGGGCAGCAGCCTCTCACTGACACATAGGATGGCAACTTGTCTCCTCCAACTCTCTGGCCCGAGCTTAGCGAAACTAGCTGTGGTGACATCCTCCCCATGACTAGGCAACACCAGGCTTGGTAGTGGTTGTCCCACAGACCAGAAGATATCAATAACTCTGCCTTTTTGCATTCCTGACACTGCAGCAAATCATCCAATCAGCAATCTAATCTGCTGCAGCGTGTGCTCAAATGCTGGGATCTGTAGGTCAAGAACAAACCTGCAGCACAATCAGTCTTTCTAAGGGGTTACATCTCCCACAAGTCCTTGCTCATCTCAGCAGGCTTTCTCCTTCTCCAGAGTGCACAGCATTATATTACAGCTTCCCCTGCTCTCCTTAGTGGTAAGCAGGGCTTTCCTCTGGCGCTTTCTGTGGCTGCACGCAGCCCTGGAAATGTCCAATACTTAGTCTCTCTTTCTCTCCCCTTCTCTCCTCACTTGGAGGCAAGGAGAGGGAGAACAGCTGCAGCAGTGGTTGTGTATGTTAGGGTGACCAGACATCCCTGGTTTCCAGGGACAGTCCCCGGATGGAGGACACTGTCCACGGACCAAGTCTGTCCCTGGTTTTGTCCCCGGATTGGATTTGAACAGGGACTGGGGCAATTTCAAAGACAGTCAGTGCAGAATAAAAAATAAAAAAATCAGAATTACACACATCCACTCCACCACTCCTACTAGCTTAGGGGGGTATATGTTTTTCCATTATCTGTGCCCCTGTGCTGGTCGGAGCAGAGGGAATATTTCTTCAGTTTCGGCGCATGCCCATTCAGCTCCGCTCGCACGTTCTTCTGACTTGGCTCAAGTCCCGGCCAGCCGCCTGCCTGCTTATCTCCTTGCCTTCCCTGGCGGAGTGATCTTCCTCTGCTCCCCACCCAATAGTAGCCGGGGCCTGGAGAGTAAGACTTGACACGCTGTGAGGCGGGCGGCAGCGGCGATGGGCAGAGTCACTGATTGGCGCCATTACCAGTAAAAAAAATAATAAAGTGTCCCCGGATTTCATTTTAAAAATCTGGTCACCTTAGTGTGTGTGGCTGCAGCATGTGTGATATTAGCAGTGACAGCCTAGTCTGTGCAGCTGTAGCCAGGCCTCAGGGTGGCAGTGGTGCAGGGGCGGCACTAAACCTTTTTCGGGCTGCCCGTTAAAGTCCGTTACGGGCACCGGTGCGCAAAAAAAAGATGTCCGCGAGCCAACCACGCAACTACACATGCACCGTTCCGAAGCCAGCCGGGCTCGGGAAAGCTTGGACGGCTGGCACATGCGCAGTAACGTCATTACATTGCCCGGCGGCGGCGCCATTTTTTGAATAGATGGATAGAGGCGGAGGGACGGCTGCTGGCTGGACCATAGGCAAAGCAACTTAGCAAGGCAGAGCTACGTATCTCTCTCCAGAGATGGAGCTCAGTCACCAGGGCAACCAGGGATGCTGAGAGGAAACAGAGGGGGCACCAGTCCTGCATCTGGGTCACCTTACAGATCTCCTGGGCAGAGTTGGATCCCCTGCTCTCTCATCTGGACCAGCTAAAGCCTGCAGCATTCCTGTGATCTGCACTCAGCCTTCTCAGCAGAACCCTCAGCCTGCTTTATTGCATGGTAAGTCCTCTCATTTGAATTTATTGTGTACTTTAACTAATTCATTGACTAGGTTAGTAAAGGGTCTTAGTAAATAGTCTGATGTTTGTACTACTACTACTTTATTGCTAATGTCAGTGAAAAGTCTCAGGATGCTTGATCTATTGTAGGATCCGGCCTCGGGGCGGCAAAGGGAGTAAATCCTGGCCTGTATGTGTATATATATATATATATATGTAGAAAAAACGACGGGACACGTTCTTCAATGCAAAAATATTTATTTATCTGATTTGCTCCTCGAGATAAAACATTGAAATGCACTGTACAGTTATGAGAATTCCATGCTCTTCATCAGGCTTTGTGCCAAAGCATGAATAATATTGAATATTGGTGGAAGATTGGGATCCCACCCTTACACTGAACTCCAGAGAAATTGAAAAATAGAGGAACAGAGGAAGTAACCCACCCTATTTTTGTATATATATATATATATATATATATATATATATATATATCTTCAGACCCAGGTAATCAGAACCTCCAGCATCCAAGGGTCATACTACTACTACTAAAACTCACCAATGACCTACTAACTGCTAAAACCAACGGCCACTACTCCATACTCATACTTTTAGACCTCTCTGCTGCCTTTGACACAGTTGACCACCTGCTCCTCCTCAGCAAATTACGCTCCCTTGGCCTCCGTAATTCTGCTTGATCCTGGTTTTCCTCCTACCTATCTCAGAGCACTTTCAGTGTCGCTTACAACTCCATCTCCTCCGCTCCCCTTCCTCTTTCTGTTGGGGTACCCCAAGGTTCTGTCCTTGGGCCCCTCCTATTCTCACTCAATACCTCTTCCCTGGGCCAGTTGATAACCTCCCATGGTTTCCAATACCACCTCTATACCAACGACACCCAGATCTATCTCTCCACTCCTCAACTCACCCCCTCTATCTCCTCACAGATCTCCAACTTACTGAATGACATATCAGTATGGATGTCACACCACTTCCTCAAACTCAATCTTTCTAAAACTGAGCTTGTTATATTTCCTCCTTCACGATCCCCCCTTGTGACTTCACCATTAATATCAACAACACAACCATTGGTCCCTCCACTCATGCCAGAGTCCTGGGTGTAATCCTTGACTCTGATTTCTCCTTCAGCCCCCATATCCAATCACTGGCTAAATCCTGCCGCCCCAACATCTCCAGAATTCCACCCTTCCTGACTAATGACACCACAAAGCAACTCGTTCACTCCTTGATTATTTCCCGCCTTGACTACTGCAACTCTCTCCTTAATGGCCTACCCTTAAGCAGGCTTTCCCCCCTTCGGTCTATTATGAATGCTGCTGCTAAACTAATATACCTCACTAATCGTTCCGTGACTGCTGCCCCTCTCTGCCAATCCCTTCACTGGCTTCCCCTACCCCACCGTGTAAAATTCAAAATGCTAACCATAACATACAAAGCAATCCACAACCTCACCCCCATCTACATCACCAACTTCATCTGCAGATATCGCCCAAATCGTCCCCTCTGCTCCTCCGACGTCCTCCTGCATTCTAGCTTCCTTGTTACCTCCTCTCATGCTCGCCTTCAAGACTTCTCCAGAGCCTCTCCCATCCTCTGGAACTCCCTGCCCCAGTCTGTCCGCTCAGCCCCTACCCTGTCCACCTTTAAGAGTTCCCTGAAAACTCATTTATTCAGGGAAGCCTATCCCACACCCACCTAACTGTCCCCGAGCCACCCCCATCAAATTATTCTCTGCAGCTATTACCTTTTGTACCACCACCCCCTCCCTTTAGAATGTAAGCTCTATGAGAAGGGCCCTCCTGTACCTTTTGTATTGTACTGTAATTGTGTTGTTCCCCCCTATACATTAAAGGGCTGCGTAAACTGTTGGCGCTATATAAATAATTAATAATAATAATAATAAGAATTATATCTTCAGACCACAACAGTCAGTCCCTCCACCTTCCATGTGTCCTTGGGACACCATCAATCAGTCTCGCCATCCTCCATGTGTCCTTAGCCATCATTAGTCAGTCCCTCCAGCCTCCATGTGTCCTCAGCCTCCATTAGTCAGTCCCTCCATACTATATATACATACACACACACATTTATATTATATACATGTGTATGCCCACCCAAGCGTATGACTTTCTTTAATTCACTGCTTTGGGCTCTAGCCTCAGATCTTTTGTAGTTCTAGAAATGCCCCTGCTTACCTGCATTAGAAGATGCAGATGTACATGATCATACACATGGGGTTGCATAGAGCCATGCATTGGGATGGCTTAGAAGAAACAGATGTACGCGTCGTGGGATAGGGTTAGCATACAACTGCCAATTGAGATGCCATCGAAGAAGGAGATGAACTGTACATGGTTGTGTGCTGGGAGATTGTGTATAGCCACCCATTGAGATGTCTTAGAAGAAGCGGGGTTACTTCTTCTAAAGAATTAGAGGAGGTAGATGTATGTGATTGTGTGATGGAAGTTGCATACAGCAACCTATTGAGATGGCTTAAATGATGGCTTAAATGAAGTGGATGTACGAGGTTGTGTGCTTGGGGTTGCATTCAGCCATCCATTGAGATGCCTTAGAAGAAGAAAATGTACGCAATCGTGAACAGAGGGGGTGTTATACAGCCACCATTCAAGAGGCCTTAGGAATGTCCGTCAGAAAAAGTCATATATATTCCGATCGCGTGTATGCCCCATCAGACTTTTTACGTCGAAAATTCTGACGGACCTAAAAATGGAACATGTTCTAAATATTTTCAAAGGAGCCAATTCCTATCAAGATAACCGCTCGTCTGTATGCTGTTCCAACAGACCAAAAACTACGCATGCTCTGAAGCAAGTATGAGACGGAAGCTATTGGCCACTGGCTATTGAACTTCCTTTTTCTAGTCCCAACGTACGCAAGACAGTTTCCGACAGGAAAACTGGTCGTGTGTACAGGGCATTGGAGAAGAAGCGGATGTATGTGGTCGTGCACATGAAGTTGTGTACAGCCTACCATTGAGACGCCTAATGCCCCGTACACACGAGAGGGATTAAGTCTGACAGACTTCCGACGGAGTTCTAGCGGAGTTCCGCCGGAGTTCTGGCGGACTTTTCGACCGAACGGACTTGACCACACACCATCACACCAAACTCCGACGGAGTCGAACGCGATGACGTACGACTGGATTCGACGTAGGAAGTTCATAGACAGTAGCCAATAGCTGCCCTAGCGTCGGTTTTAGTCCGTCGGAGTAGCACACACACGAGCGAATTTTTCGAAGGGGACCGGGTCCGGCGGAGTTCCGTCGGAAAAATTTGAAGCATGCTTCATTTCTAAAGTCCGTCAGACTTTTGCGAAGCTAAAGTCCGTTGCAGCCCACACACGATCGGATAGTCTGACGGACTCAGTCCGTCGGAGTTTGGATGTCGAAAAGTCCGCTCGTGTGTACGGGGCATTAGAAGAAACAGATGTACACCATTGTGGGCTGAGGTTTGCATACTGCCCATTGAGATGACATTAAAGAAGCAGATATACGCGGTTGTGCTACATGGAGTTGCATACAGGCACCTATTGAGATGTCTTAGCCCTTGTACACACGATCGGAGATTCCGACGGAACGTGTCCGATCGGAGTGTTTTGTCGGATATTCCGACTGTGTGTGGTCTGCATCGGACTGTTTCCGTCGGAATATCCGTCAGACCAAATTTTCCAACTTACCGGAAAATTTCCGATCATGTGTAGAGAAATCCGATCGGACAAAGTGCCACGCATGCTCAGATCAAATTCCTACATCAAAGCTATTGGCTACTAGCCTGAACGTAGTCCCGTCGTAACGAAATAACGTCATCACGTTATGAACGATCGCATCACAACTTTGTCCGACCGTGTGTATACAACAGTTTCGGACAAAATCCGACGGATTTGGTTGTCGGAATCTCCGACCGTGTGTACAAGGGCTTAGAAGAAGCGGATGTACATGGTTGAGCGTTGGGGTTTATATACGACCACTCATTAAGGGGTCTTAGAAGAAGCGGATGTACGTGGTTGTGTGGCTTGGCTTTCTGCTTCTCACATTGCCCTTCATTTTTATTCTGTGATCACAGTTTTTATTCTTATTTATCTATGCCGGTTTTTAGAAATAAAAAAACACAATTTTTTGACCTACAGAATATGGAGGCATTTTTTCGTTGCATAACTTTCCGGACAAGAGTTCCTTTGTGGTCCAGTCGGTCTTTTCACGCCTAAGGTCCAGCCCCGGTGTTCTCTTCACCCGAGGTCCTGTTTGGTGGTGGCCCATAACATCCTTTGGAGTCGTGTCTGGAGGCCCTGGGTTTCTTGGAGTTCTCGTTGACATTCGAGTCCACCAGTTCCGGTAAGAGTAGATGTACTTTCCCTTTTTTGGTTGAAGATGTACCATTCTTGATGCTTCTCATACCGGACATTGCCAGCGTATTCCATCTCTGAACAGTCATCTTTTGGTGGTTGACGCATATGGCCTTTCTCAGGACCTCCACACTCATTGGACTTTCGCACATTTCTTTTTGTGTTATTTTTGCATAATTGTTTTTTGTACTATTCACTTACATATTGATATATGAGTTCACTTTTCAGTACTACATTATTTATCATTCACTCTTTAACATTATTGTCACATTGTTTATGTAGCAGTTCTTCACCCTTCATTTGAGTTAGTGCAGTCATTTTTATATTTATTCTTTACCTCTTTTAATGCATCTCAAAGCTGTTGTACACACGGTCGGAGAATCTGTCGGAATGAGTCTTATCAGACCGTGTCGTCAGATAATCCGACTGTGTGTGGTATGCATCGGACTGATTCCGTCCGAATCTCCGTCTGATCCAAATTTCCAACATATTGGAAAGATTTCCCGACCAACTGGGCCGGACGGACCTAATCCGATCATGTGTAGAGCATTTTCATCGGACCAAGTGCCACGCATGCTCAGATCAAATTCCTACATCAAAGCTATTGGCTACTAGCCTGAATGTAGTCCCATCGTACCGAAATTACGTCATCATGTTCTGAAAGATCGGATTTTTCGCCAACT
Source organism: Lithobates pipiens (assembly GCF_037356315.1). Taxonomy (NCBI): domain Eukaryota; kingdom Metazoa; phylum Chordata; class Amphibia; order Anura; family Ranidae; genus Lithobates; species Lithobates pipiens. The sequence goes on along the minus strand of NW_027507764.1, from coordinate 39,716,976 downwards.
TGGCCCGACCGTGTGTATGCAACAGTTTCGGACACAATCCGTCGGACTAAATCCGACAGGCAAAATCCGACGGATTTGGTTGGCAAAATCTCAGACCGTGTGTACAGGGGCAAAGAGTGTCTGTACTCAGCCCCTGGTGCACGACTGCGTACATCTGCCTCTTATAATGCATCTCAATGAGTGCATGGCGGCACCGGGTGGCGGGAGATTCCAGTACGCTTTGCGCTCTGTATGGCCCCTGTACAGCTGTGTGCAAAAATCCACAAAGAACAGATTTTTTGTTTTTTTTTGCAGAGCCCATTACAACAGCTTCAAAACATTTTTTCTCTTTATGTTTTGCAATATTTTTTTCTAAAAAGCTCAGGTTTTCACTGCGAACAATTATTAATCCTTGTTCCAGTGTTGGATAAGTCAGAGTATAACATCATATGATTGATTCCTTCCGGGAGATCATGGCTTTTTCCTATTCCACGCCTGTTTTTTAATCTCTGACCTCCCCTCTCCCCTTGTATCATCAACATGATTGTTTGGTGCTCATAATTGTAAAAGACTGATGACACCAAAAAATCTGTTATGCCGCGTACACAAGATGGGAATTTTAGTCGGAAAAAGCTCTGATGGTTTTCCCCCGACGGAATTCCTACAGGATTTCGCTCAAGCTATCTTGCATACACACGGCCACACCAAATTCCAACTGTTAAGAATGCGGTGACGTACAACACATACGACGGGACTAGACAAAGGAAGTTCAACACCCAGTAGCCAATAGCTTCCATCTCGTAGTTGAATCTGAGCATGCGTGAGTTTTTGCGTGTCGGAATTGCATACACACGATCGGAATTTCCGATAGAAAGTTTTTCTGTCTGGAAAATTGAGAACCTGCTCTCAAATTTTTGCTGGCGGGAATTCGGCCAGCTAAATTCCGATGGAGCGTACACACGGTCGCATTTTCCAATGAAAAGCTCTCATTGGTCTTTTGCTGGCCGAAATTCCGATCGTGTGTAGAGGGAAAATGGTTGGGAAAGGATCTCTAATACAGCATGAAAAAGACCACCAGCGATGAGAACAAAGGAACCAATAAAAAGGCCAACTGTCATTTTGAAATCACACGCAAAGGATCAAAAGTCAGAAATCCCATTTAAAGTGGTTGTAAACTCTTATGCCGCGTACACACGACCGGACTTTCCGGCAGCCTAGGTCCGACGGTCTTCACTTTTCAACGGAGTTTCGATTGACTTTCCGAACGAACGGACTTGGCCACACACAATCACACCAAAGTCCGACGGATACGAACGTGATGACGTACGACCGGACTAGAATAAGGAAGTTCATAGCCAGTAGTCAATAGCTGCCCTAGCGTCGGTTTTCGTCCGTCGGACTAGCACACAGATGAACTCCGGAAAGATTTAAAACATGTTCTAAAATTAAAGTCCGTCTGATTTTTAGACAGCAAAGGTCCGATGAAGTCCACACACGATTGAATTGTCCGGTGGATTCGTTCCGTCGGACCTTTGCTGTCGAAAATTCTGGTCGTGTGTATACGGCATGACTGTACATAAACTGTACCAAGTGAAGTGACTGGCCTCAGGTTATACACAGAGATGGAAAAAAAATGCTACATAAGTTGTACCTGTTTATCTACGGTCTTCTTTTCAGCCGTTCAAAGTCCAGAGTTTATACAGCTTGTCTGAGCTTTCAGAAAGCAGGGGCGGGGAGCTGAAATTACATTCTGCAGAGCTCAGTGAGAAGAACTCCAAGAGCAGATTGAAGGGAAGAGACATACACCACCCCTCCCCCCCCCCCCCCCCACACACACACACAGCACACTGGAACAGAGCTGAGGCTGTCACAGGTTGTGTGCTGGACCCCCCCCCCCCCCCCCATCACTTTTTTCCTCTTTATATCAGGAAAACTAGAAGTCACTGATAGCAAAGGAAGGAGGCAGCAGACAGAAATGACACTCAGTGCTCTGGATTGAGACAAGTAAACACTATAAAGGGATATGCTTACTTCAGATTTCATGCCTGGGGTTTACAACCACTTTAACCACTTAAGGACCACCGCATGGCAATGTACATCAACAGAATGGCATGTACAGGCACAAGCACGTACATGTACGTGCTTGCCTTCCAGCGGGTGGACCGATTGGACCCCCTCCCGCTGGATGCGGCGGTTTTCGCTGCAGGAGCGATCCGGGATGAGGGGATGGCCGTTGGTTTCTGGCCATCCCCTCTCGATCGCTCCTGGCGAATGAGAAGCTTCCTCCTTCTGTGTATAGTAAACACAGGCAGGGAGGAAGTAATGTCATTCTCCTCAGGGCGGTCTTTTTGACCGGACTACGAGGAGAACACTAAAAGTAAGTGCACCAAACACTACACTAACATGTAGGCACACATAGGCACACAAATCCCCCCCCCCCCGATCACCACCCCCCGCCCCCCTCCCCCTCCCAGTCACAGTGTCACTGATTGCAGTGATCATTTATTTACTGATCACTGCATTCAGTGTCAGTTGTGACAGTAAAAACTGTCAGGGCAGTTAGTGTTAGGTCCAGGGTAGCCCCATAGCCCCCCCATAAAGGTTTAACCCCCTGATTGCCCCTAGAGTTAACCCTTTCACCCCCTTTTGCCAGTGTCACTGAGGCCGCGTACACACGGGCGGACTGTTCGTCCAACTTTGTCCGCTGAACAGTGTTTCAGCGGACAGTCCGCTCGTGTGTGGGCGTTCAGCGGACAGTTTCAGCGGACAGTTTGACGAACAAGGTTTTTCAGAAATTCCGTAAAACTGTCCGCTGAAACCTTGTTTGAGCGAACAGTCCGCCCGTGTGTAGGCTTGTTCGTCAAACTAAGTTCCGCGCATGCTCAGAAAGGATTTACACGCCGAAAGTTATAATGCAGTGTATAGGACGTCGTATTTTTCGTCCCGTCGTACGTGCCGTTCACGTCATCGCGCACGGTTTCAGCAAACTGTTCGTTCGTCGTGTGTGGCCATGTCCGTCCATGCTAATTTTGAGCGGACTGTTTGCCGAAACTGTTTGACGGACAAAGTTGGGCGAACAGTCCGCCCGTGTGTACGCGGCCTAAGCGATCGTTTTTCTGATCACTGCATTAGTGTCACTGGTGCCGCTAGGTAGCTAGTTATTTTTTTAGGTTCACCACCAGGTTTTTATAGCGCTAGGTACCCCGATATACTACCCAATAATGGTTTTAACCCCCTGATTGCCCCTAGTTAACCCTTTCACCCCCTTTTGCCAGTGTCACTAAGCGATCATTTTTCTGATCGCTGCATTAGTGTCACTAGTGTCGCTAGGTAGCTAGTTATTTTTTTAGGTTAACCGCCAGGTTTTTATAGTGCTAGGTACCCCCATATACTACCCAATAATGGTTTTAACCCCCTGATGGCCCCTAGTTAACCCTTTCACCAGCGATCACCGTATAAGCGTCACTGGTGATACTGGTTAGCCAGTTAGTTATTTAGGTTCCCCGTCAGGTTTTTATATAGCGCCAGGGACCCCCATATACTACCTAATAAAAATTTGAACCCCCTGATTGCCCCTAGTTAACCCTTTCACCAGTGATCACCGTATAAGTGTTACGGGTGACTCTGGTTAGTTTGCTTTTTATAGCATCAGGGCACCCACCATTTATTACCCAATAAAGGTTTAACCCCCTGATCACCCGGTGGGTGATATCAATTGGGTTTTAGGGTCAGGGTCTGCGTCGCCCCAGGCAGCGTTAGGTTAGAGCCAGTACCGCTAACACCCACGCGCAAAGCATAAACCTCCCGTAGTGGTATAGAATCTGAACAGATCAATATCTGATCAGATCTATACTAGCGTCCTCAGCAGTTTAGGGTTAAAAAAAAACGCATTGATAGCAGGATCAGCCCAGATACCTGCTAGCACCTGCGTTTTGCCCCTCCGCCCAGCCCACCCAAGTGCAGTATCGATCAATCACTGTCACTTACAAAACACTAAACACATAACTGCAGCGATCGCAGAGTCAGGCCTGATCCCTGCGATCGCTAACAGTTCTTTTTTGGTAGCGTTTTATATTTAAATCCGGAAGGCAGTGCTTGGTTTTCGGAGTCCTGTACGTGGCTAGGCTCCCAAAAAGTCCCCCACATGTGGTATCCCCGTACTCGGGAGAAGCAGCAAAATTTATTTTGGGGTGTAATTTGACTTATGCCCATAGCATGTGTGAGCAATATATCATTTAGTGACAACTTTGTGCAAAAAAAAAAAAAAAATTGTAATATTCCTGCAACTTGTGGCAAAATATAAAATTTCATGGACTCAACATGCCTCTCAGTAAATAGCTTGGGGTGTCTACTTTCCAAAATGGGGTCATTTGGGGGGGGGGGGGGTTTGTGTTATTTTGGCATTTTATGGTCTTCGAAACTGTGATAGGTAGTGAGGAGTGAAATCAAAAATTTGCACCCTTAGAAATCCTGAAGGCAGTGATTGGTTTTCGGGGTGCTGTACGCAGCTAGACTCCCAAAAAGTCCCACATATGTGGTATCCCCGTACTCAGGAGAAGCAGCAGAATATCTTTTGGGGTGCAATTCCACATATAAGTATGGCATGTGTGAGCAATATATTATTTAGTGACAACTTTTTGTAAACTTTTTTTTTTTTTTGTCATTATTCAATCACTTGGGACAAAAAAAAATATTCAATGGGCTTAACATGCCCCTCAGCAATTTCCTTGGGGTGTTTACTTTCCAAAATGGGGCCATTTGGGGGGGGGGTTGTACTGCCCTGCCATTTTAGCACCTCAAGAAATGAGATAGGCAGTCATAAATTAAAAGCTGAGTAAATTCCAGAAAATGTACTCTAGTTTGTAGACGCTATAACTTTTGCGCAAACCAATAAATATACGCTTATTGACATTTTTTTTACTAAAGACATGTGGCTGAATAAATTTTGCCCTAAATATATGACTAAAATTGAGTTTATTTGATTTTTCTTATAACAAAAAGTAGAAAATATTTTTTTTTCTCAAAATATTCGGTCTTTTTCCATTTATATCGCAAAAAATAAAAATCGCAGAGGCAATCAAATACCATCAAAAGAAAGCTCTATTTGTGGGAAGAAAAGGGCGCAAATTTCGTTTGGGTACAACATTGCATGACCGCGCAATTACCAGTTAAAGCAGTGCAGTGCGAAATTGTAAAAAGACCTCTGGTCCTTAGGCTGAAAATTGGTCCGGGGCTGAAGTGGTTAAAGCTGAACTAAAAGAAAACTGATAGCTGCAATACATATATGTGAAAAGTTTTACCTGCCTACGGATTTGTAATTGTGCTCAGCCAGTTTTGATATCCAACTCTGCCAGGATGGTCACCCCAGTTTAACCACTTCAATACCGGGCACTTACACCCCCTTCCTGCCCAAGCCGATTTTCAGCTTTCAGTGCTGTCACACTTTGAATGACAATTGCGCGGTCATGCTACACTGTACCCAAACAAATTGTTTATCATTTTGTTCCCACAAATAGAGCTTTCTTTTTGTGGTATTTGATCACTGCTGGGGTTTTTATTTTTTGCGCAACAAATAAAATAAACATTTTGGAAAAAAAAAAAAAGGGTGTTGTTTGTTTCTGTTAAACAGTTTGTAAATAAGTACATTTTCTCCTTCACTGGCGGTCATTGATAAGGCAGCACTGATGGGCACTGATAGGCCCCACTGATAGGTGGCACTGGTTTTCAGCACTGATGGGCACTGATAGGTGGCACTGATGGATACTGATAGATGGCACTGCAGGGCATCACTGATAGGGAGACATCTAGCAGGCATTGGTAATGGGCACTGACTAGCAACATTTGTGGGCAGTGATTGACATATTTTGGGCACTGACTGTCATTCCTGGCAGCCATGGGTGGCATACCTGGTCATCCATCCGTGGTGTCCATCCCTGGTGGTCCAGTGTGAGCATCTGCAGGGGGGGGGGGGGCTGCACTGATAATCAATCAGCACAGACCCCCCTATCAGGAGAGCCGCTGATCGGCTCTCCTCTACTCAAGTCTGTCAGGCGTGAGTGAGGAAAAGACAATACATGGCTTTTCCTGTTTACACTGTGATCAGCTGTGATTGGACACGGCTGATCATGTGGTAAAGAGCCTCTGTCAGAAGCTCTTTACCAAGATCAGTGCCGGCAGTTAACCTGAAAGACGTCATATGACGTCCAGTCAGGATAACTGAACCACCGCCTGGCCTTTATTCTGCTATAGGCCGGCGGGAAGTGATTAAGCAAACACAACTTGGTTACCAACTTTCTTCCATTCTGTGATTGGACTATCTAGGACAAGCAGCATACTGACGAGGGCTTCCCCCTGCTCTTTCCTCCTTTTAATACTATTGATTTAAAGCTCAGTGCAAAGTCCTGATTGGCTTAGAGTGTTGATCATAGCTCCCAACTGTCCCTGATTTGGAACAATGTTCCTCTGTCCCTCTTCCCTCCTCATTTATCCCTCATTTTGGTCTGATCTATATAGTTGTATATAAAATGCACTTTGTATCTATCAAAAAGTGTTTCCCAGCGCTAAACCTTTCATCTCAAGCCTGCTCAAAGTCAGCTGCTCTGTTACGCCTCCATGGAACAACAAGTTCCAGCGAGGCCTGTAAGTGAGTCTATCTGTGTGCAGCAAATTAACAAACGGTGGGCCGTAACCCATTCACCAACTGGATCGGAGTTCTGGGTGATGACTTTGATCCGGCAACTGTAGCTTACTTCTGTATCAGCTCTGTGTCACTCCGCTGACTGGATCTGGTCCTCCGATAAGCGTCTCTGAGCCTTGTCAATCTGATCAGCAGCTCTCAGGCTCCGTCAAATCACCTTGCAAACAAGCAGGTTTCCAATTCACAAAGGCTGTGGGCCGGGAGGGCCTTCACACAGATCCTCGCAGGCTAGGATGACCACCTGTCCCGGATTGCCCGGGACAGTCCCGCATTTTGCAGGTCGCAGGTCTGTCCCCGGTCCCGTGTACCTTCATTGCAGGACAATACATTGTCCCAGAATGACATATCCAGCCCCCCCCCCGCCAATCTGCCAATCTGATGACCCCCAAAAAGGCCACCACATAGCCGCTTTACTCAATGAGAGACTGACAGTACTTGTCCTGGGGAATGTCTCATAAATCTCACCTCGCTGAGAACCAGATCAAGCGGGTCCTGGCTGGCCAGGGCATGTACTGTCAGTGAGTAAAGTGGTGATGCGGTGAGTTTTTTGGGGACTGTGATCAGTGCTTCTGGGAAGATTGTGCACCCAGCCCCCCAGCTGTGCTGTGATTCCTTACACCCCAAGCTGATTTTTGGGAGGGGAGAGGGGGGCTGTCCCTGAATGGCGATTTGGCGCTGGCCATGCGATCCCAAGAGAGCTAAAATGGCCGCTCAGGGTCCTTTTATGTCCTACCCAGCATGCACTGCCAGAGAAAGTGTTCATGGTTAGGTCAGCAAGCCTCTTGGGTAAAAGGGTCAACCTTCTGATCAAAACAACAGTCACTTCTTGTGTATGTCTTGTGCTTTCTTCAAAGCAGTAAACATTTAAGTTCAGTACCAGTATTTGGCCGCTAGATGGCGCCTAATACTAAGCCATAGAAACGCACATAGACTTTTGATTATTACATGGAAACGCATATTAATAAACAAGCATGTCCTCGCTACACTAATAAAGGCTATATTCCGGAATGCGGCTGTCCAGAACTTTCTTTTTGCCCCATTTTGCTATATGCTTAGCCGGCACCTGGTGTTCCAGTTCCAAGGAGAGTTCTGTATCCATATTTCCACCTGTAGCAGTGATCCCTTTCCCTTCCCCCACCCATTATCTGTACTGTTCTCCCCTGTAAGGAAATGCCACTGATCGGCACTCCTCTCCTCACACTCGGATAACTGCCATTTCCTTGCTTACATGCGATCAGCAGTGATTGGACACAGTTGATCACATGGGTAAAGAGTCTCGTCGTCATCTCTTTACTGCAGTGTTTCTCAATTCCAGTCCTCATGGCCCACTAACAGGTCATGTTTTCAGGCTTTCCATTATTTTGCACAGGGGATTTGATCAGTTTCACTGCCTTAGTAATTACCCCAGCTGTTTCATCTGAGGGAAATCCTGAAAACATGACCTGTTAGTGGGCCATGAGGACTGGAATTGAGAAACACTGCTTTACTGAGATCAGTGATGTGCCGTGTCCCAGGGACAGGACCACACCACCGATCGCTGTGCTGCGGCCCTCCCAGCAGGATTAGGACGACGTCATATGACTTCTTCCCAGAACTAGAGAGTCGCTGCTCGCCCATCATTTGTCAATACGGTGAACAAGAGGTGGTTGAAGGTGACTGTAAAAAAAAAAAAAAAAACAAGTCTAAGTAAAAAAGCCAACATGCATGTTGATTTCATACATTGGTAGATGTCAGGGCTGTGCAGTCAGGGGAGGCAGATCCTAACCTGCCATGAAAAAAAAAAAGGGGGGGTTTAAAGGATCGTAGCTCAATGACCTGAGGTCACAGAGACCCCAAATGGGGGATAGGTAGCCTAAGTCCTACCCCACCACTGGGGCTCCCACGACCTATGGTTCTGGAGATATGGGGCTCCTTGCGCAGCCTGTCAGAAGCTATATACAGAACGGCCAGTTTAAATACAAGCTGGAACACTCTGTTTGCAGCAGACTGAGCCCTTGTACACACGGTCAGATATTCCGATGGAAAATGTCCTATCGGACCGCGTTGTCGGATAATCCGACCGTGTGTGGGCTCCATCGGACTGTCTCTGTCGGAATATCCGACCGACAAAGTTTTAGAGCTGGGCTATAAAATTTTCCGACAACATGATCCGATCGGACTTTGTCCGATCGTTTGTAGAGAATTCCGATCGGACAAAGTGCCACGCATGCTCAGATCAAATTACGACACCAAAGCTATAGGCTACTAGCCTGCAACGTAGTTCCGTCACAAGGCACGAACGTCATCACGTTCCGAACGATCGGATTTTCTGACAACTTTGTCCGACCGTGTGTATGCAACACCACTTTCGGACAAAATCCGTCTGAAAAAATCAGACGGATTTTGTTGTCGGAATGTCCAACGGTGTGTACAAGGGCTGAGAGGATGAGATCACAGTGCCTCTCCTCACTTCTTGTCGGAGGCACTGAGCTCATTGGACAGCTTGGAGCCTTGGACCAATGGTAAAGTGCCATTGGCCAAAGCTGTCCAAACAAAAATGCTACAGATGAGCACGCCTCTCACTGCAGTGTCATAGAAGGGGGACAAATGCTCCCTTCCCGCCCAGCCCTCTTAACTAGAAGGAAAAAAACGTGTTTATGGGTATACAATTTACCCACAATCCCATGTTTTTCTCACACAGTTAAGTTAAGGGAGAATGAGAATCTGCTGCTGTTGAAAAGATACTGTTATATTCAAGCTAAATCATATATTATTGAAAAAGGAAAGACATGTATTGAGAGGAAAAAGGTGCAGCTCTCCCTGAATGATAAAATATGGGAAGATGGGAAGATTCCCCCAATGGGGTTTTTAGGCAGCAATATTTGATAATTAACAAACAATGTATGATAAAAGATTTTTAATTGCACAAGTATATAATGTAAACATAACAATTAAGATATAACAATTATCATATATACTCTGGTAACAAGGACTGTTAAAATTCATACACAAAATGCAAACACAAACTTGTCTATATCACTTATACATATTTCATGCATCTGTGCATAGACAGTGACTGACGCGTTTCAATCCCTAACACTGGGATCTTCTTCAGAGGTTTTTGGTTTGCTGTAAAAAATTATAAAATTATTACATATTAGATTCCAAATCTTGCCCTGGTGTCTTCCAAAATGGCAAAACATATAGAAAGTGCATAGTTACCAACTCGCTGTGTATAAAAGAAAAGGAATCCCTCCAAACCAGAGTTTCCGCTAAAAGGACTTTAAAAGATCCCTGGCCACCCCAAGGTGTGGTGTCAAACCGTTCGCATGCGACTTACAGGGAGTCACAATATGGAGAAGGACCCCCAAGGGGCGTGCACAGACAGGAGGGTCAGCACCTGCGGCGGAGCATCAAAAACAATATTACTAGTGCTTAAAGTGGTTGTAAACCCTTACAAACCACTTTGACCTACAGGTAAGCCTAGATTAAGGCTTACCTGTAGGTCCAAAAAATATCTCCTAAACCTGTACGGTTTAGGAGATATTTGCCCGAAAACAGGCACCGCTGTCTACGGCGCATGCGCTGTAGACAGCAGCGCGCAGGCGCACTGAGCGCGGCATTCTCAACGACGGAGCTGCCGCACGTGTCGGCTCCCGTTCGCATGCGTGGGAGTGACTTCATCGCGGCTTCGCCGAATGACAGCGGCGGAGCTGCGAGACCCCACCAAGAAGATGGATGCGGCGGACTACAAGGGACAGCGGCGACTTCGCTGGCTCCTGTGTCAGGTAAGTGACACATAATGGACTACTACGCGATGCATAGTAGTCCATTATGTTTCACCTTTGCAGGGAATGAAAGAGGAAGTAAACTCATCAGGGTTTACTTCCTCTTTAACAATATATAGTTTATTCGTTTATAATTATTAGTTGTATACCCTATATATGGGCAGGCGAAGAGTCTCCAAAAAGGGGGGTACACCCTATAGTTTTATATATATGTAAGTAGTATTGTCTGTACGGTTAATAACCTAACTATAAGTATGTGTATATAAAAAGTGCACATAAATATATATGAATTCAATATATAAAATGGTACAATAGTAGTAATATGTAACCTCTATTATTATAACGGGAGGTGCAAGAATGTGTGTGAAGAATGCTTGCTTTGCCACTTGCTGCTTCCCGGCAAAGGGGGGGGCGCATAGGGCCGTGTGCTCCTAAATGTTCTACCAGGCGGCGGGGATCCAGTCCAGTCGTGTATACACGGCACTAGATGGTGGTGCCCCCTTGTCCCATTATTCTTTTTACATTTGGAGTTTGGAATAAAGTTTTCAGTGAACATTTTTTGGCTCTGACTGCTCTGGCATCTAGTATTTTTGAGCTACTGCTTTCCTTTTATTATTTTATTATTTATTAGGATGTCCAAAATTTCAAAAAAGAAAGGTTAGTGGTTGTGGAGCCACTCACCTTTTAAAAGATGACATTCAGTTTATTAAAACATAAGAATGCACCGGTATGCCGCCTGGTGTTGAACAACCCTCACGAGTTTCACTCCTCAAGTGATGCGTAGCCATAGACTAAGCCCCCCTTTCAGGAGTGAAATGCGTGAGAGTTGTTCTGGTGGCATGCTGAAGAATCAATATGTTGTTATAAGCTAAAAGATGATTTTTTTAAGGTGAGTGGCTTCTTTTTTGGATTTTAACCACTTCACGCCCAGGCCAATTCTGACATTTCTCGCCTACATGTAAAATTCCTAATTTTTTGGCTAGAAAATTACATAGAACCCCCAAACATTATATATATATATATATATATATATTTTAGCAAAGACCCTAGAAAATACAATGGCGGTCGTTGCAACTTTTTATCTCGCACGGTATTTGCGCAGCAATTTTTCGAACACGTTTTTTTCAGAAAAACGTTTGTTTCATGCTTAAAAAAAACAAAAAAAACAGTAAAGTTAGCCCAATTTTTTTTGCATAATGTGAAAGACGAGGATACGCCGAGTAAATAGATACCCAACATGTCACGCTTCAAAATTGCACGCGCTCGTATGGTATTTAAAAATCCCCATGGGCGACGTTTTCAATTTTTTTACTGGTTACATGTTTTGGGTTACAGAGGAGATCTAGAGCTAGAATTATTGCTGTCGCTCTAACGTTCACGGTGATACCTCACATGTGTGGTTTGAACACCGTTTTCATATGTGGGCGGGACTTACGTATGCGTTCGCTTCTGTGTACGAGCTCACGGGGACAGGGGCGCTTTTACATATTTTTTTTTTTATTGTTAATTTTATTTTTAACTTTTTAGTTTGACACTTTAAAAAAAAAAAAATGTATTCCTATTACAAGGAATGTAAACATCCCTTGTAATAGGAATATGGCATGATCGAACATATTTACAGTGAGATCGGTGTCAATAAGACCCCATTTCTCACCTCTAGGCTGGGTAGAATAAAATAAAAAAAATGTTAAAAACCGATCCTGGCTTCGTAGCCAAATCGGCGCCGTTAATTTGAATACAGAGGCCGGGCGTGACGTCATAACATCGCGCCCGGCCTCCGAACGATCATAGAGACTTCGGGGACCATCTGGTCCGCCGGAAATCTCTATGGTAACTTGCGGGGGGCAACGGATCCTGTGGTGAGTCGGTATAAGCACCGGAGAGCGGCGGGAGGGGGAGGGCGTCCCCTCCCGCCGCCCGTAAGAACGATCAAGCGGTGGAACAGCCGATATGATCATTCTTGTGGTTCAGGGAATCGCCAGCTGAAAACGCCGATATCTGAATGATGTCTGTGGCCTCAGGCATCATTCAGATATTACACCACAAAGCCCATGACGTCAATAGAAAAAAGTATGGGCGCCAAGTTAAGGCTGCAGTTGCTTTGGCAGCTCACAACCGTGGGGAGCCTACTACCGAAGACGGGAGGAGTGCAGGAGCTAAGGAGTGCAGCCTGTAGCAGAGTATTGTCTTGTAATCATATTTGGATGCTCACTACACACAACACACTATGGCCGCGTACACACGGGCGGATTGTCTGCCCAACTTAGTCCGCTGAACCGTGTTTCAGCGGACAATCCGCTCGTGTGTGGGCTTCAGCGGACTTTTTCAGCGGACAGTCTGACGGACTTTGTCTTTCGGAATTTCCGTAATTTTGTCCGTCCAAACTTGGTTTTGTCCGTCCAAACTTGGTTTCAGCGAACAGTCCGCTCGTGTGTAGGCAAGTTGGACGGACTAAGTATGGCGCATGCTCAGAAAGGATTTACACGGCCGAAGGTTGCATTGCAGTGTATTGGACGTCGTTTTTCTAGTCCCGTCGTACGTGCCGTACACGTCATCGCGCAAGTTTTCAGCGGACTGTCTGTTCATCGTGTGTGGTCAAGTCCGTTCATTCAAAAGTTGAACGGACTGTCTGTCGGATTGTCTGACGAACTTAGTTGGGCAGACAATCCGCCCGTGTGTACGCGGCCTAAGACGGCACCGTGAGCATTCAGCAATAAAGATGTGCACAACAGGAAAATTTCCTTTACTTCAGATTCATTTGTTAAGTTAATAATTTGATTTTATCATATTATTTATGTTACAATGATTAATCTTTTAAATTTGTTTTGTATATTCGCATTTGTTTTGTATATTCATTGTTCCGAATCGATTTGTATTTTTGACGTTATTTCAGAAGATCAACTATATTTGTTTCAACGTGTAAATTTGTTATTTCCGGAGATGACCTATTCCCTCTGTTTGGGTTGGAAGGAGGCGGATCCATCAGAATCTTCGAATCATAACATAGCGAATAGATCGAAATTAATTTTGTAGATTTAGTGGTTATGTTCTGATTCAGGTATTCTGATGGAGCCACCTCCTTCCACCCCAAACACTACAAGTGGGAATCATCTTGTTTCACTTTTAGCCCTTGTACACACGGTCGGAGAATCCGTCGGAATGTGTCCTATCGGACCGTTTTGTCAGATAATCCAACTGTGTGTGGTATGCATCGGACTGATTCCGTCGGAATATCCGTCGGACCCAATTTTCCAATTTGTTGGAAATATTTTCCGACCAACTGGTTTTATCGGACATACTCCGATCATGTGTAGAGAATTTTGATCGGACCAAGTGCCACGCATGCTCAGATCAAATTCCTACATCAAAGCTATTGGCTACTAGCCTGAATGTAGTCCCGTCGTAACGAAATTACGTCATCATGTTCTGAATGATCGGATTTTTCGACAACTTAGTCCGACCGTGTGTATGCAACAGTTTCGGACAAGATCCGACGGACAAAATCCGACGGACAAAGTCCGACGGATTTGGTTGTCGAAATCAGGGGGCTTATACTTTTCTGTATTTATTGCAATATGTTTCCATTTCATATGTAGTGCATTTTTTCATAATAATGAAAAATGTTAATGCAACATAAAAACAAAATGGATTCAAATCAAGATCATTCATTATGCCGTTATGTTATTTTGGATGCTTCAAACATTATCAAAATGCCCAATCTATCGCATCTAGGGTTGCCACATCATCCCCTTAATCTAGGACACACATTAATTACACAGGTTCTGTGACTGATTGAGGTGGTAAATAAACTCACTTGGTGTCTTATCTGCTTTAATTCAGAAATTTGAAATGTTAGAAATCCGAAATTCGGAAATGTAAAATTTCGCAAATCGGAAAATTTGGAAATAGAAAAATTCGGAAATTTGGAATTAACTAATTTGTCAAAATTCGTTAAAAATAACAAATTCGGAACTAAATGAATTGCACGTGTCTACCATCAATTGCAGCCACTGTGCCCATCAAATGCAGCCACTGTGCCCATCAAATGCAGCCACTGTGCCCATAATATGCAGCCTCTGTGCCCATCATATGCAGCCTCTGTGCCCCATAATATGCAGCTTCTGTGCCCATCATATGCAGACCCCCCCCCCCCACTGCTGTCTGACTAGCACTTACCCCATCCTAGTGGTGGGTCAGGCAGCGGGTGACGGCAGCGAGCTGTGGGACATGCAGAGACAGCTCCTGTGTCCTCCATGCTTCTCTGTCCTCCCGTGTGTCTCTTCTTCCGTTCCGTTTGCGGAGCGCTTGTGCCTTCAGCCAATCAGGTGATGGTATTAGACCCGCACCTCCTGATTGGCTGAGAGGTGGTTCAGTGTTAAAAAAGCAAATATTAATTTGCTTTTCTAACACACCTAGTGGACTGCGGGCGCAATTTTTTGAAGCCTCTGGCTTCAGAAAGACACCCCTGTCGCTGTAATTCAGAGATGCATGAATCTATCCATTTTACATAGGGGGGGGGGGGGGGGTGGCGTGACAGAAGAGGCAGCCCCCGTGCGCTCTTAATGGACATACCGCCACTGTTGGGGGGTCAGGGAAGGGTCCTACTTATTTAGTAAGAGGACTAGAGACACACTCCTAATTGCACTTTTTGTGTGTTTTTTCATACGCAGTTTTTTTTGTTCACTTAGAAGTGTTTTGTTTTTTGAGTACCATCTAACAAAAAAAACTGCTTGGGGAAGGCCCTTTTCTGTTTCAGTCTGACTGTGCCCTTGTGCAAAAAACTCCATAAAGACATGGTTTGTCCAGGTTGGTTTGGAGAAACTCTAGTGGTCTATAAATAGCCCGACCTCAACCCTACATTTGGGATGAATTGGAACCTTTTCTTTGGGAGGAATTGGAACCCTCCCATTGGAATGAATTTCAACCTGGAAACTTTCTTTGGAATGAATTTGAACCTGTACTTTTGGAATGGATTGGAATCCTACCTTTGGGATGAATAGGGACCCAGGCTGGAGGCTGGAGGAACTGACTAATGATTAGGTTTTTATGTTGCATTAACATTTTTACAGGAGGACAGAGAAGCATGGAGGACACAGGAGCTGTCGCTGCATGTCCCACAGCTCGCTGCCGTCACCCGCTGCCTGACCCACCACTAGGATGGGGTAAGTGCTAGTCAGACAGCAAGAGGGGGGGGGGTCTGCATATGATGGGCACAGAAGCTGCATATTATGGGGTACAGAGGCTGCATATGATGGGCACAGAGGCTGCATATTATGGGCACAGTGGCTGCATTTGATGGGCACAGTGGCTGCAATTGATGATAGACACGTGCAATTCATTTAGTTCCGAATAATTTTTTTAACAAATTTTGACAAATTCGTTAATTCCGAAATTTATGAATTTTTCTATTTCCGAATTTTCCTTTTTTGCGAAATTTCAAATTTCCAAATTTCTAAAATTTCAAATTTCTGAATTAATGCAGATAAGACACCAAGTGAGTTTATTTACCACCTCAATCAGCCACAGAACCTGTGCAATTAATGTGTGTCCTAGATTAAGGGGATGATGTGGCAACCCTAGATGCGATAGATTGGGCATTTTGATAATGTTTGAAGCATCCAAAATAACATAACGGCATAATGAATGATCTTGATTTGAATCCATTTTGTTTTTATGTTGCATTAACATTTTTCATTATTGTGAAAAAAGTGCAAGGACACATGGAGGATGGAGGGACGGACTAATGGTGGCTGAGGACACATGGAGGATGGAGGGACTGACTAATGGTGGCTGAGGATACATGGAGGATGGAGGGACTGATTATGGTGGCTGAGGATACATGGAGGATGGAGGGACTGATTATGGTGGCTGAGGACACATGGAGGATGGAGGGACTGACTAATGGTGGCTGAGGATACATGGAGGATGGAGGGACTGATTATGGTGGCTGAGGATACATGGAGGATGGAGGGACTGACTAATGGTGGCTGAGGATACATGGAGGATGGAGGGACTGACTAATGGTGGCTGAGGACACATGGATGATGGAGGGACTGACTAATGGTGGCTGAGGATACATGGAGGATGGAGGGACTGATTATGGTGGCTGAGGATACATGGAGGATGGAGGGACTGATTATGGTGGCTGAGGATACATGGAGGATGGAGGGACTGATTATGGTGGCTGAGGATACATGGAGGATGGAGGGACTGACTAATGGTGGCTGAGGATACATGGAGGATGGAGGGACTGATTATGGTGGCTGAGGACACATTGAGGATGGAGGGACTGACTAATGCCGCGTACACATGACCAAACTTTTCAAGGGACTAGGTCTGACGGACTTTCGGCGGAGTTCTGACAGCGTTCTGACAGAGTTCTGACGGACTTTCCGAATGAACGGACTTGGCCACACACAATCACACTAAAGTCCGACGGATTCGAACGTGATGACGCACGACCGGACTAGGATAAGGAAGTTCATAGCCAGTAGCCAATAGCTGCCCTCGCGGCAGTTTTTGTCCGTCGGACTAGCACACACACGAGCGGATTTCTCGGTAGGATCTGGGTCCGGCGGAGTTCCGGCGGAAAAATTTAAAACATGTTCCATTTCTAAAGTCTGATGGATTTTTGCAAATCAAAAGTCCGCTGCAGCCCACACACGATCGAATGGTCTGCCGGAATTGTTCCGTCGGACCTTTGATGTCGAAAAGTCCAGTCGTGTGTACGCGGCATAATGGTGGCTGAGGACACATGAAGGATGGAGGAACTGACTGATGGTGACTGAGGATACAATGACTGTCACGTACCTTTAAGCAGAGCCCGGAGTGCAGGGAGTGGCCTCTCGTAAACCTCTGACTCGAGAGACCCTGGTAGTGGTGACAGGGGCTCAGGAGCACAGAGGGGCAAAAGTGCCTGACTGGATAGCAGGTGGTAGAGGCAGAAGACCGTTGAAGGAGGAGGTGTATTGTAGTCCGGTGTCAGAATGCAGGCAAAGGTGAGATAAGGCTCAGCAGACAGCAGAAGGGTTCCTGTAGTCCAGCAACGGCATACAAGTGATTGCAGGAGGTGACAAACAACGGAGGGGTATTGTAGTCCAACAACGGATGCAGGTGCAATGGATAAGCGGAAGTGGAAGAGTCCAGTAGTCTGCAGCCAGAGGTAGAAGGCTACAAACGCAGAAGGAGTACAGCCAAATATTGCGGAGGACTGGGAGGTGTCCTGTAGTACAACAGCAAGCAACTTACAGTTGACGGATGGTGTAACAGTCCAGGTCAGGCACAGGCGGGCAGATCAGGTACAGAAACGGAATCCAGAAGAGTAGTCGGGTACAAAGCCAAAGTCGGGGAGGCAGGCAGCAATCAGCAGAGTCGGGAACAAGCCGGGTTCGATACGGATCAGGATACAGGTACAGGTATAGGTTCAGGTTCAGATACGGATCAGGATACAGGTACAGGTACAGGTTCAGGTTCAGATACGGATCACCAGGAAGCACAGGAACGCTGTTGATCAGGCAGCAAAGCACTGAAGCATGGCTCCAGTTTAAATAGCGCTATTGGCGCCAATTTGCGTCAAACGGCCGCGCCCCGCACCGCTGATCGCGGTAACGCTCCTGAAACTGGGCAAAAGATCTTCTGCGACTTTCGCCGCTCAGACGTCCGTGAGGAAGATCTTCCTGACATTGCCCCCCCCCAATGGGCAGCCTCCGGATGCCCAACTGGGACATCTTACCTGGGTGAGATCTTTTAAATGCCAGAACCAACCTCTTGGCGTGGATGCCAGTCTCCGGTTCCCAGGAGTTCTCTTCTGGACCATACCCCTTCCACTTCACCAGATACTGGACCTGGTTGCGTCTCTTTCTGCAATCCAAAATTGCTTCTACTTCAAACTCTTCTTCACCATTAATAAGCACAGGTTCAGGAGGGCCCACGTTCCGATCAGTGAAGGGATCCTGGATTGAAGGTCTTAAGAGGGACACATGAAACACCGGGTGAATACGCAGCGATTCTGGTAATTTCAGTTCATAAGCCACATTATTAATTTTCCTGGTGATTGGGAAAGGACCCACAAATTTTGGGCCCAGTTTTCTAGATGGGCATGTTAATTTTAGATTCAGAGTAGATAACCAAACCAAATCTCCGGGTTTTAGATCGAGCTCCCCTCTCCTCTTTCTGTCAAAAACTGTTTTGTTGCGCTCTTGGGTTCTTGCCATCGTTTCTTGAAGCAACTTGTTATTGATGCAGAAAAAGTTCAAAGTTTCTTGAGCTGCTGGAACCGTGCATTCTGGGATATTGGCTGATAAGAACTGAGGGTGAAAACCATAGTTCGCAAAGAAGGGAGATTGATTAGTTGCAGAATGAACAGAGTTATTGTAGGCAAACTCGGCAAGTGGTAAAAGGGATACCCAATCGTCTTGGGAAAAAGAAGAATAACAACGCAAATATTGCTCAAGGGTCTGGTTTGTTCGTTCGGTCTGGCCGTTGGTCTGGGGATGATAGGCAGAAGAAAACGAAAGATCAATTTTCAAGGATTTACATAAAGCTCTCCAAAATTTTGATGTAAATTGTACTCCACGATCGGAAACAATGTTCGCAGGTATACCGTGGAGTCTTACAATCTCCTTAATGAAGATCCTTGCGGTCTCAGGGGCAGAAGGTGTACCCTTCATGGGCAGAAAGTGAGCCATCTTGGACAATCTGTCGACCACCACAAGGATAGTGGTAAAGCCTTCTGACGGTGGTAGTTCTACAATAAAGTCTATGGAAATCATTTTCCAAGGTCTTTCCGGGATGGGGAGTGGTTTCAGCAACCCCCAGGCTTTGGCCTTGCTACTCTTGTTCTGGGTACAGGTAATGCAAGATTCTACATAAAGTTTACAGTCTCTTAGCAGCTGAGGCCACCAGAAGTTGCGTTGGAGAAGTTCGGCGGTCTTGTGTACCCCAAAATGACCGGCCAGCTTGTGGTCGTGGCAAGACTTAAGTACAGCAACCCGTAGTTGTTGGGGCACGTAGATCTTATTTTCATGCCATAATAAGTCATTGCTAGAGAGTAAGGTGGTGTTTGAGGGATGTGAAGCTGAAGATGAAGCCTGCTTAAGTTGGGATAGAAGATCTTCCTGGAGCATAAGGAAATTTCCGGGCGTAAGGATGGTGTCTGTGGGTTGAAGAACTTCTGGCTCGCTGAACATCCGGGATAGCACGTCGGGTTTGGTGTTTTTCGATCCGGGTCTATAGGTAATGTGGAAGGAAAATCTTGTAAAGAAAAGTGCCCATCTGGCCTGACGCGGCTTCAGCCTTTTAGCAGTCTTTAAATACTCTAAGTTCTTGTGGTCAGTGTATACCAGAATGGGATGGGCTGCTCCCTCCAGGAGATAGCGCCATTCCTCAAGTGCAGCTTTGATAGCAAGTAGCTCCCTGTCCCCGACATCATAATTCCTTTCCGCTTCAGACAACTTACGTGAGAAAAACGCCACCGGATGCAATAAAGCCTTGGGGCCCTGTCTCTGAGAAAGGACTGCTCCCACTGCAACTTCGGATGCATCCACCTCAAGGATGTAGGGTAGCGCAGAATTAGGATGCTTCAGGACAGATGCTGACACAAACTGTTCTTTAAGGGAAGAAAATGCGGCCTGTGCCTCCGGAGTCCACTGGAACTTAATACCTTGTCTCGTTAATCTGGTGATTGGAGTGATGATTGTAGAAAATCCCTTGATGAATTTTCGATAAAAATTTGCAAACCCCACAAAGCGTTGAATTCCTCTCTTATCAGTAGGGGCTGGCCAGTCCAGGATGGCCGAAACTTTTTGCGGATCCATCTTGATTCCATCCACCGAAATAATCAGCCCCAAAAACTGAATGCTGCGACGTTCAAACTCGCACTTCTCAGGTTTTGCGTACAAGCCGTGTTGGCGAAGCCGAGTGAGAACCTTCTTAACGTGTTCCCTGTGAGCTGGCAGAGAGGGGGAGAAAATTAAGATGTCGTCCAGGTATACTATAACAAACAGGTCGAGAAAATCTCTAAAGATATCATTCACAAAATGCTGGAAAGTCGCAGGAGCGTTGCACAGCCCAAAGGGCATTACGAGATATTCAAAATGTCCGAAGCGGGTGCGGAAGGCAGTCTTCCATTCGTCCCCACTTCGGATACGGACCAAATTATAGGCTCCGCGCAGATCCAGTTTTGTGAAGATACTAGCTGATCCAAGGCGCTGAAATAATTCGGGTACCAAGGGCAGTGGGTACCGGTTCTTGACTGTAACTTTATTTAAGTCCCGGTAGTCAACACAAGGGCGGAGAGAATGGTCCTTCTTTTCTACAAAAAAAATTCCTGCCCCAGCTGGGGACGTAGAAGGACGTATGAACCCCTTTTTCAAATTGTCATCAATGTAAGTCCTGAGAGTCTCCAATTCCACTTCTGTTAAGGGAAATATTCTCCCGAAAGGGATTTCGGCTCCGGGAAGTATCTCAATTGGGCAATCGTAGGGTCTATGAGGGGGAAGTGTTTCTGCCCCCTTCTTGCTGAACACGTCCAAGAAGTCGTGGTAGGCCTCAGGAACGTGCTGGCGTGTCTCAACGTCGGTCTCCATACACATTAAATGGGGTGAGACCTTAATTGATTCTTGGAAGCAGTGTTGACGACAATAGGGAGAGAGAAAGTAGATGTTTCCGGTGGACCAGTCTATTTGCGGGTTGTGTGCCTGGAGCCAGGGCATACTCAGTATGATAGGGAAAAGAGGAGATTCAATAATGTCCAGACAGAGTTGTTCCTGATGGTTACCGGAAATAGTAGCAGTCAAAGGACATGTCTCCTGTGTCACCGGTCCTGATTTGATAGCTGACCCATCGGCAAGGTGTACAGACAACCCCTTCACCCTGGGCCGTAAGGGCACTTGGAACTTTTGGGCAAATGATAAGTCCATAAATCCACTGCACGCTCCAGAATCAACTATTGTGGGGACTTGAATGTTCCCTCCGGGTAGCTGAAGAGAGACGGGAACAGCCAGGTGAGTAGCATTACTAGGCACAGCAGGTAAAACAGGAGAAAATACAGAAGAATGCTTATGGAATTTGGCAGGACAGGATCTCACGTAATGTCCGGATTCCCTACAGTAAAGACACAGATTGTTGAACTGCCGGCGTTGTCGTTCCTCGGTGGTGAGCGTTGGTCTAAGTAAGCCCAGTTGCATGGGTTCAGGCATGTCAGCAGCAGGATGTGCAGGGGGATTAGGTACACGGGATAACATCCAGACTGGTCGGGACGGCCCGGCAGTGCGTTCTGCTCTCCGTTCTCTCAAACGTCTGTCTATCTGGATGGAGAGGTTGATAAGGGCTTCAAGAGTTGCTGGAACACCCACCCGGGCCAATTCATCCTTTAGAGGTTCAGAGAGACCCGTGCGAAACTGGTATCGCAGAGCGGCATCGTTCCAGGTAGTATCGGAACTCCAGAGCCGAAATTCAGACGCATAGTCCTCTGCTGTTCTGCGGCCTTGCTGAAGGGAATATAAAGCTGCTTCCGCTGTGGCCGCCTGTTGAGGATCCTCATAGAGCAAACCCATGGCTTGAAAAAAGGTATTCAGGTTGTTAAGGCAGGTTTCCTTTTGCTCCAAAAGGCGGTGGGCCCAAGCCTGGGGCTCACCCAATAGGAGGGAGATAACAAAACCCACCTTAGTGGATTCTAGAGAGAAAGTTCTGGGTTGAAGTGCAAAAAACAGTTCACAGGCATTGCGAAAAGCTCTATACTTGCTGCGATTTCCCGAAAACCTCTCCGGGGTTGGGACCTTGGGTTCAGGTGGGCAACATAACCACTGATGGCGCAGAAGAAGTTCCTGACACGGTAGGGCCTGTGGTAGATAAGACCTGGACACGCTCTTCCAACCGAGAATAGCCTTCTTGTAGAGATTTAACAGCCTGGGTAAGTCCAGCAAGATGACGGCATAAATCATCCATGGCCGAATCTCCCTGCGTGGGCTCAGACATGGCTGCCTGATACTGTCACGCACCTTTAAGCAGAGCCCGGAGTGCAGGGAGTGGCCTCTCGTAAACCTCTGACTCGAGAGACCCTGGTAGTGGTGACAGGGGCTCAGGAGCACAGAGGGGCACAAGTGCCTGACTGGATAGCAGGTGGTAGAGGCAGAAGACCGTTGAAGGAGGAGGTGTATTGTAGTCCGGTGCCAGAATGCAGGCAAAGGTGAGATAAGGCTCAGCAGACAGCAGAAGGGTTCCTGTAGTCCAGCAACGGCATACAAGTGATTGCAGGAGGTGACAAACAACGGAGGGGTATTGTAGTCCAACAACGGATGCAGGTGCAATGGATAAGCGGAAGTGGAAGAGTCCAGTAGTCTGCAGCCAGAGGTAGAAGGCTACAAACGCAGAAGGAGTACAGCCAAATATTGCGGAGGACTGGGAGGTGTCCTGTAGTACAACAGCAAGCAACTTACAGTTGACGGATGGTGTAACAGTCCAGGTCAGGCACAGACGGGCAGATCAGGTACAGAAACGGAATCCAGAAGAGTAGTCGGGTACAAAGCCAAAGTCGGGGAGGCAGGCAGCAATCAGCAGAGTCGGGAACAAGCCGGGTTCGATACGGATCAGGATACAGGTACAGGTATAGGTTCAGGTTCAGATACGGATCAGGATACAGGTACAGGTACAGGTTCAGATACGGATCACCAGGAAGCACAGGAACGCTGTTGATCAGGCAGCAAAGCACTGAAGCATGGCTCCAGTTTAAATAGCGCTATTGGCGCCAATTTGCGTCAAACGGGCGCGCGCGCACCCGCGTGCGCGCGGGAGCGCGCACGCGCACGTGCACGCGCACGCGCGCACCGCTGATCGCGGTAACGCTCCTGAAACTGGGCAAAAGATCTTCTGCGA
Organism: Lithobates pipiens; assembly: GCF_037356315.1. NCBI lineage: Eukaryota > Metazoa > Chordata > Amphibia > Anura > Ranidae > Lithobates > Lithobates pipiens. Next base: position 39,693,660 of record NW_027507764.1, on the reverse strand, counting down.
CTTTCGCCGCTCAGACGTCCGTGAGGAAGATCTTCCTGACAATGACACATGGAGGGACTGACTTCCCGGGTCTGAAGACACAACACATGGGGGTTGGAAGGACTGACTGTTGTGGTCTGAAGATATAATGACCCTTGGAGGCTGGAGGTTCTGATTACTAGAGTCTGAAGATATGCTATACATAAGCACAAAATCAAAATACACCATTGCTTCTGGCACCCTCCTGGGGTGAAGGAAGAATTGTGTTCTCCAGTGTCTCAGACTATTTATCTCCATATCAGCCCCCTACTCAACACTCTTTTCCAGAGATTGGCTGTTTTGAATCTGCCACCCTAAACTCTGGAAACGTTATCCACAGATGGGGGGAGCAATCAAACTCCCAGCCTGTGAGATCCTGAAAAAGCCAGAACAAACAATTACTGCTACCTTGTTTGCAGAGGGAGCCAAGAACACATGATTACCTAGCATCCTACGCTAGGAGGGTGCTCCACTATACCCATTTCTATAGTGGCAGAGCCTCGCACGGTCACACTTTTTCCAATTCATTGGGTATTTTTCTGCTTTTCCTCCAAGTTGCAATACAAACAATAGCCTTAGAATGACATACACAACTGTACACAAGAGAAAAGTACGTACTAGCTGGACAAATGCAAACCCTCCAGTACCGAGGAAGTTACCACTTGACCCTGTAGCGATGTGTGCCAGCACATTATACCGCCGAATGACTGCATGGAGTGTTATCTCCACCTCATTTCCTGATTTACAAAAGGTGGGCCGGCTGCTGCTGGGAATTATTTTTTTTCTTTTAATGTTTTTTTTTTTTTTTTTTTCATTTGTTTAGTTCCTGACACCACACACTTTCCAGAATGGGCCAGAATACCAGATCCCTCAACGCTTTTCATTTTACACACAAACAATGGATGAGATCACAGAATGTGTCAGACTTCGCTGGATATTTCGCATACTTCCTCTAAGAGTAAACCAAGTGCCCTGCATGGAAAGTTTTAACCTTCTCTCGTCTTAAAATGTTTTCAGTACTAGCGATGGACCGGCCATTTGGGTAGCCATTATTTTCTACCCATGCAGACCTGTCCTCCAGGATATACTCATTGCCTAGCTGTCATGTAGATGCTGTAGCATCAACAACAGTTGCCGAGCTGGAACAGGCATAAAGACCTTTGACTTTGCTACAGTACATGCGTATTCATGGTCTGTGAGAAGCAAAGCCAGATATAGCCAAGCAACACGCATTTATAGAAGGCCTACAATGACAGTTGCACTTTAAAGTGGTTGTAAACCCTTAGGCCGCGTACACACGGGCAGATTGTCTGGCCGACTAAGTTCGTCAGACAATCCGACAGACAGTCCGTCCTACTTTTGAATGAACGGACTTGACCACACACGACGAACAGACAGTCCGCTGAAAGTTTGCGCGATGATGTGTACGGCACGTACGACGGGACTATAAATTCGACGTCCAATACACTGCAATGCAACCTTCGGCCGTGTAAATCCTTTCTGAGCATGCGCCATACTTAGTCCGTCCAACTTGCCTACACACAAGTGGACTGTCCGCTGAAACCAAGTTTGGACGGACTGTATTACGGAAATTCCGAAAGACTTAGTCCGCCAGACTGTCCGCTGAAAAAGTCCGCTGAAGCCCACACACGAGCGGATTGTCCGCTGAAACACGTTTCAGCGGACTAAGTTGGCCAGACAATCCGCCCGTGTGTACGCGGCCTTACAAACCACATTGACCTACAGGTAAGCCTAGATTAAGGCTTACCTGTAGGTCCAAGCAATATCTCCTAAACCTATATGGTTTAGGAGATATTTGCCCGAAAACAGGCACCGCTGTCTACGGCGCATGCACCGTAGACAGCGGCGCGCAGGCGCACTGAGCGCGGCATTCTCAGCGACGGAGCTGCCGCGCGTGTCGGCTCCCGTGCGCATGCGTGGGAGTGACGTCATCGCGGCTTCGCCGAATGACAGCGGTGGAGCTGCGAGACCCCACCAACAAGATGGATGTGCCGGACTACAGGGGACAGCGGTGACTTTGCTGGCTCCTGTGTCAGGTAAGTGACACATAATGGGCTACTATGCGATGCATAGTAGTCCATTATGCTTTGCCTTTGCAGGGAATGAAAGAGGAAGTAAACTCATCAGGCAAACCTAGACACCGGCAATCTGTAAATAACATTCTCAGGCAGAATGTTTACTCCACCTTCTAATTCAGAACCAGAAGCACACAGCTGTGCATGCTCGTACCTCTATGACCATGTTGTCTCTTACAGCTGCATCTGTCAATTGTAATGACAGCTGCACACTATCAAAGTCCAATACAGTGTGTAAAAATACATAAATAAATACAAAATCACTCTCTCGTGGAACCCCGTTCTAAAATGTAAAAATACTATTCTAACAGTTTTACATAATGCAGCAACATCTTCACACAGGACACCCAACATTAGAGGTAATTTATTCTTCCAAAGCAAATACACTTTTGCACACTGGTACTGACTAGTATGCCAATGTTTCTCTTCTCCCTCAATTTCTATACACCTGTCAGCTAATGTGACCTTAGTGCTGAAGGAGAGGGGCAGAGGAGAGTTAAGTAATGATACCTTGTAGGCGAAGGACACCCTGCTTATCAACTGATGAAGTCATTGCTTGTTAGGATGGTGGTGGCCAGAAGGTCATAATGGTGCATAATGCAAACCTGTTGCTTTTTGTAACTAAATTCAAGCTTGATCCACCTGATGGCTTGTTTAAGCAAATTAGAATTTTTTTTTTTAGGAATTTTGCCAAGGCGCCCCTGAAGAAACGTGAAGGCACTCCAGGGTGCCTGGGCACCCTGGTTGAAAAAGGCAGATCTAGAGGATTGTACGATTGCCTTCCCATGACCTCTTTATATAGTTAACTACTCTCTTGCCTGCCGAATGCGCATGACTTCTGCCTGGTCCTAACTACTCTCTTGCCTACTGCCTGCCAATGACCTCTGCCTGGAGCTTTCAGCTCTCTTACCTGCTGCCTGCTCATGACCTCTGCCTGGAGCTAACTACTCTCCTGCAATCTGCCCATGACCTCTACCTGAACTTGACTACTCTCTTGCCTGCTGCCTGCTCATGACCTCTCCCTGGAGCTGACTACTCTCTTGCCTGCCATCTGCCCATGACCTCTGCCTGAACTTGACTGCTCTCTTGCCTGCCCATAACCTCTTCTTGGAGCTAACTACTCTCTTGCCCACTGACTGCCATGACCTCTGCCTGGTCCTGACTACTCTCTTGCATGCTGCCTGCCAATGACCTTTGCCTGGAGCTGACAGCTCTCCTGCATGTTACCTCCTCATGACCTCTGCCTGGAGATAACTACTCTCCTGCCTGCCATTTGTCCATGATCTCTGCCTAGCCTTGAGTACTCTTTTGCGTGCTTCCTGCCCATGACCTCTGCCTGGAGCTGGATCAGTCCTAAGGGCTTTCAGTGAAGGAAATGGGGAACCACTAGAGTTTCTGGCCCAGACTAAGCATGCAGCTTAGCATGCCAGGAAAGGTGGAACATCTGCACTATTCTCCCTCCTGAACAATTCTAGGCCACATGATCTTCCCACGTTGATAAGGACAAGGGCATCATCCCCAAAACCCAATAGTTTCAGGGGTGTGTGAGGGTCTTTTCAAAATCTAAGAGTCCCCTTTAAGATAAGGGGACCCCAATATCCATCTCCCCTTACGTGAGCAAGTATGAAGGTGCATAGTACCTACTCATAGTCCCTACTCATTCACAAAAATAAAGTCTGTTGTAAATGAACACACAAATGTCCTTTTGGATGTGACAGCTGGACCCTGAAGTCTTTATTCTTGCCAGTCTACAACTATTTTGTCTCCATTACTCTCATGGACTGTCACTACTGGTCCTGCACTGTAAGCGATGATGTAGAGTCGAGACAGAATCTGGAGAGAAGAGTATACGAGCATCGGCTGTCATGGGACCAGAGGGGGCAAAACTAGGTAACCCAGGGGCTACAGTTAGCAGATTGATTGGGGGTTCCAGGAACTAAAATGTTGTGTATTCCAGTCTGTGGTATAGTTTGTATTCTGGAACTGTGGGGTGGAGTGATCTCCTGTCTGATAGAAGCTGTATAGTTCCAGCACTGATGTCATATGATGTCCATAACTTTCACACAGACTAAATAATATACACTGATTTGGGTTATGTTTACTAAAGAAATGCAGCAGAATATATTTTGGCCTAAATGTATAAAGAAAGATAATTTATTTGAAAAGTTGTATAACAAATTACATTTTTGGTATTTTTTTTTTTTATATGTAGCGGGGTCTCTTTAAGGACTATAAAACTACTGTTCCCAGAACCCCGCTGGTTCCCAGGATGTTTGGAGTTATGCCTCAGAGACTCATGGGGGAGGATATATAAGGAGGGGGAGAGGCCTAGTTCTTCCTCTTTGGACACCCCCCTTTCTCCTAGCAAGAGGAGGTCTGTGCTGGACTGCTGGAGGCACAAGGCCTGAAGCCTGGGCCTTGTGCTCTTTTCCAAAGAGCCCTCTGCCAGCCTAGCTGTACCTGAGAGACATCTTCTCATCCTTGCTGCAGTACACCAGAAGGATTGAAGACTCGGAGGTCGGTGGATTCCTGTTCCTAGACGAATCGGACTTGTCCGGGTGGTGAGAGCTGTTTAAAGACAGACACTTTATCTTTATTATTTGTTTGGATTACAAAGTTGTTCTTCAAGTGCACCACCAAAAGATTGCTAGCGAATATTGTTTCACTGGACTTCCATCTAGATCAGTCAGGCCTGACTGCATAGGTAGATAGTGCTGGGTGTTAGTTTACCCATGCGGGGAAGTAGCTGAAAAAGGGCAGCGTTAGAGTTGCATAGCAATACTTTCTTATGCTGATTACTCTGTTTATCTTTATTACTGGTTACTGCAGGGACCTGCTTATGTGTTGCAATCCAAATGTTTGATTCATGTTATTCCTTTTATAAAAACAACAAGTAAAGTCAGTTATATACTTTCAAAGATTGTCTATGAGCTTGAGTTACCCACGCACGCACACACACATATTTAGAGTATAAGTGATTTAATGTGTATTGCTAGATACTAACTGTGCCAGAGTGGGTAGTGCAGATTGCCGGGGGGTTGGCGGAGCCGTGCTCAGGACCCAAACCAAACTTGCGGCCCTCTTAAGTGAGGGTATCGCTATACGTGGGGGCTCGTAAATCCGGGATTTCTGAGACAGCGGTGAACACGCCAGAGGTACCGGCATGGACCCACAGGGAGTCAGAGCGTGGTGTGAAGCAGCTAAGGCCGACCCAAGTCAGTCAGTGGTCATTAGCCTCCCAGGGGAGAAATGGTCGACTGAGACCGTAGAGGAGTTAATGAAGTCAGTGTCCCCAGACCATGAACCATGGGTGATGGAGATAAAATCAGACCCAGACATCTCATATCAGTACGCGCTAGTGGAATACTGGGATGGGATGCCGGAGGCTTGCAAGCGCAACCATGTACGGACACAAGACAACAGATCCTTTAGGTTGGCGCACGCAATAAAGGAGGAGCCATCACCAATGGGATCACCGCAGGCTGCGGCCCGTACCTCACCCGAGAGTCTCAGACCAGCACCGGCCACCCTTAGCGCAGAACTGTGTGCTGTCCTGGGGGAGATTGTGGCCCAGTGCAAGAAGGATCCCACAGATTACCCGATGTCGGGGTACAGAAAACTCTGGATGTTTTCAGGGAGGAAACCTGTACCTTTGGAAGAAGAGGGATTTGAAGAGTGGTTAGATAGCGCAACACAGGCACTAGAGGAATGGGAAGTTCCAGAGTGCAGAAAGAAGCAGAGGATTGTGGAAAGTCTAAAGGGGCCTGCTCTAGAGGCCGTACGCAACCTGAAGATGTGCAGGACAGACTGTAATGCGCAGGAGTACCTAGATGTATTACAGAATGTGTTTGGTGGGATAGAGAAAATCTCTGAGCTTGCTTATCAGTTAGAGCATTGCTACCAGAAGAAAGGTGAAAAACTATCAGACTAAATGGGACGTTTAGATAAAATCCTGCATAGGATGATCCTAAAGAAGGGGATCAGCCCAGGAAAAGTAGATGAGGCCCGTGCTCAACAGGTACTGAGGGGAGCTCAACCCATGGATCCTATTGCATGGACACTGCGTGCCCGACTGGATGGGAAGAATCTGGAGTACACTGACCTCATCCGAATGATCAGAGAGGAAGAGGCCCTACTGGAAGAAAAAAGGGAAGAACATCTCACCGAGCCCGTCAAACAACCGGTAGCAATAGTTACACCGGCCATGACTCCCGCTAGAGATAAGCACTTTGAAGTTACAGATGTCCCAGGTGATGGAGATGTTGACTGCTATGATGGCGAAAGGTCAAGGGGGAGCCGAGAAATCAAGTCCTAGGAGGGAGTTGTTTCCAGATACACCAACACCAAGCCCCACTCGAGACCGAGAAGAGATGCTATGCTACAATTGCGGGGGCAGTGGCCACTTCGCCAGTAGATGTTCCAGTCCCAAGAAGAAGATAGATAACCGCCAGCCGGCGGGAAACTTCAGAGGGCCCCGGTGAGGGAGTCAACCGGGTGCCCATGCCTTTCAGTGAACTCCAAACTGAATAGAAGGAAGAGAGAGGGAGAAAACCAGACCCCTCAGAAGGAATGTCTACAAATAAGAGACAATAACATCCCTCAGCGGGTTTGTACTCCCATTACTGTGGGGAGGGTCAATGCATACCAGGCTCGAAAAAGAATAAAGTCTAAAACCAACTGGATGAAGACGGGTCCCCAGAAGAGGGTGGCCTCAACCCGGCCCTACCCAGAAGAATTGGTCGGCCCGTCCCCCACTGCCCGTCCCCCAGGTGGAAGGAGTCTACACGAAGGCCCTCCTGGACACTGGAGCTCAAGTGACTTTGTTGTACAGAGACTTCTATGATAGGCACTTGAGCCATTTGCCTATACAGAAGATAGAAGAGCTGGAGATATGGGGCCTGGGAGCTCAGAGTTTCCCCTACGATGGTTACCTGCCCATAAAACTGACCTTCGATCCCTCTGTGGTGGGGAAAACAGAGGTGTTTGACACCCTGGCAGTTGTGTGTCCTAGACCGCCCGGGGCCAGCAAGATGTCCCTCATCATAGGGACCAATACGGATCTGGTGCGAAGACTTCTGACCCCTCTAGTGGAGACGAGAAACCATCAAGATCCCAATATCCATCCCATGCTGAAGACAGCCTACCAACGGTTGGTCCTAGAGCAGAAGACCCCAGGAGAGGGGATAGGGAAGGTGTGGAGACTTGGGAGAGAGGGAGTGGTGCTGCAGCCCGGAGAGGTAGCCTGCCTCAGGGCCACGGTGAAGCTTACCTGGGAGCAGCCTGGCCCCTTTGTCATGCTGGAATCCGATCCAAGGGAGGACCACTCAGGCCTGGAAGTGATACCGGAAGTGATTTCAATCAAGGCCCTGAAGAAAGCTCGAGGAAGAGTCCCAGTGAGTGTGAGAAACCCTACGGAGAGACCCATAGAGATCCCTGCCAGGATGCTGTTGGGGCAGGTGAGTCCTGCGGCCCCAGTCAGCTGTTCAGAAGTAAAAGGAACGGGTGAAGGAGGAGATGTTTGGGAGAAACTTTCCATGGAGAACCTGGACCTACCTGGAGCCTGGAAGGAGAGAGCCAGGGCCCAGCTGACTAGATGGGAGAGGATTTTCTCAAAGGATGAGTTTGATGTGGGATGTGCCAGGAGTGCCACCCACCGAATCCGCCTCCAAGAAGACAAACCCTTCAGGGAAAGGGTTAGGCGGGTCCCTCTAGCTGACCTGGAGGATCTGAGGGAGCAGCTTGCGGAGTTGAAGAAGACTGGTGTGATTCGGGAGTCTAGAAGTCCCTATGCCTCCCCCATAGTGGTGGTCAGGAAAAAGAATGGGTCGTTGAGGCTTTGTATTGACTACAGGACTCTCAACAGGAGGACCATCCCTGACCAGTATACCACACCGAGAATAGAGGATGCCCTACAGAGTTTGGCTGGTGCCAAGTGGTTCAGTGTAATGGACCTCAAGAGTGGGTACTACCAAATCCCCATGCACCAGGAAGACCGAGAGAAGACAGCTTTCATAACCCCAGTGGGATTCTTCGAATTCAACAGAATGCCTCAGGGCCTGTCTGGAGCCCCTGCTACCTTTCAACGCCTCATGGAGAAGACCGTTGGAGACATGAACCTCATAGAAGTCATGAGGTTCACCTTGGACGATGTCATTGTCTTCGGGAAGACTTTGGAAGAACATGAGGCCAGGTTGGAGAAGGTGTTGAGAAGACTCAGCGAAGAGGGACTCAAGCTTTCTCCCGAGAAGTGCCGGTTTTACCAATCCTCTGTGAACTATCTGGGACACATAGTGTCTGAAAAGGGAGTGGCGACAGACCCTGAGAAGTTGGAGGCAGTTACCTCTTGGCCAAGACCGACAACAGTCACAGAGCTCAGATCTTTCTTGGGGTTCTGCTCCTATTATAGAAGATTTGTGGATGGGTTTGCCCGGATTGCCAAGCCACTAAACGAATTGCTCAAGACTGAAGGAGAAGAGGATGGCTTGGGACCTAAGAGGGCCGGTGAGTCGGTTCAAGATCAGTGGAACCCAAGGTGTGAAGAGGCTTTCCGAACCTTGAATAGGAGCCTTACCACGGCCCCAGTCCTGGCCTATGCCGACCCCACCAGACCATATGAGCTACATGTCGATGCCAGTCATGAGGGCCTAGGCGGAGTGCTCTATCAAGAGTATGAAGAGCAGCTACGACCAGTGGCCTATGTGAGCCGGAGCCTGACTCCCTCGGAGAATAACTACCCCACTCATAAATTGGAGTTCTTGGCCCTCAAATGGGCAGTAGTAGACAAACTGAAGGACTATCTCTATGGGGCGGAGTTTACCGTAAAGACAGATAACAATCCTCCTCTTCACTACTGCAAAGTTAGATGCAACCGGACACAGATGGTTGGCTGCATTATCCGGATTCAACTTCAGTCTAAAGTACAGACCAGGGGCTGGAAATAGGGATGCAGATGCCCTGTCCCGAAGATCTCATGTCATGGTCAATGACTGGGAAGACTGGACCCAGGTAGCACCGGAAGGAGTGCGAGCACTCTGTCAGGGTGCTGAGTTTCAAGCAAGAGGGGGCCCCAGAGCAGAGGAGATAGGAGTCACCGCAGTGGGAGTCCCTCAACCCTACTGTGGGGTAACTCAACTAGCAGAGGAACTCCTGCCAAAGCTGTCCAGAAAGGATCTGAGCTATGATCAATTGGAAGACCCCATGGGGAGATTGGTCCTTGAAGCTTTGGAGAACGAGAATCCAGAGGGACTTTGACATCACCCTTCCAAGGAGGCTCGCCTGCTGAGGAAAGAGTTGGATAAGCTACAAGTACATCAGGGAGTGGTCTACCGAAGGGGCCCCTCTGATAACTCAGAAGATAAGTGGCAGTTGTTTCTACCAGAGAAGCACCGAGAGACGGTACTAATTGCCTTACATGACCAGCATGGCCATCTAGGGGCGGAGAGAACTTTCCAGCTTGTCAGAAGCCGGTTCTATTGGCCCTGTATGAGGGCAGAAGTGGAGGAATATTGCCGTTCTTGTGCACGATGCATCCAGAGGAAGACTCTACCCCATCAAGCTGCCCCAATGGGCCACCTACAGAGTCAGGGTCCAATGGATCTGGTGTGCATTGACTTTCTCTGCCTCGAACCCGATTTGAGTGGATTGGGAAATGTTCTGGTGGTAACCGATCATTTCACCCGTTATGCCCAGGCTTTCCCCACCAAAGACCAAAAGGCCTCCACTGTGGCCAAGGTGCTCATGGAAAAATACTTTGTCCACTATGGATTACCACAGAGAATCCACTCAGACCAAGGAAGGGACTTTGAGAGTCGTCTGATCCGGAACCTACTGGACTCATTGGGAGTAGAGAAGACCAGGACTACACCTTATCATCCACAAGGAGATGCCCAACCTGAGAGGTTTAATCGGACCTTACTAAACATGCTTGGAACTCTAGAGACAGAGAAGAAGCAACACTGGAGCCAACACATATCAGCTTTGGTGCACGCTTACAACTGCACCACAAGTGATGTGACGGGTTACTCCCCCTACCGGCTCATGTTTGGGAGAGAAGCAAGATTGCCGGTGGATCTGGCCTTTGGCATTTCCCTAGACCATGCCTCTGCTACCTCCCACAAGGGATATGTGGACCGACTTAGACACAATTTGAAAGTGGCCCATGAACGAGCTCAGGCGGCCTCGGACCAAAGGGGAGCCCGCAACAAGAGGAACTTCGATCTGAAGGTTCGAGTGCAAGACCTGCAGCCTGGGGACCGTGTACTGCTACGCAATCTGGGGATCCCTGGGAAGCACAAGCTTGCTGATAGATGGAGATCGGAGCCCTATGTCATTTGCAGAAAGCTACCTGGATTGCCTGTGTATAAGCTAAAACCAGAGGGGAAAGTGGGGCCCTTGAAGACTTGGCACAGAAATCATTTGCTCCCGCTTACTGAAGCAGTCAGAATACCTCCAGTGAGAAATCCACCTGAATCTGTTTCCATTCTGGATACCCGGGACCCAGCACTCGGTCTCAGACCTCCCGGGTTAGAGATGGACAAGATTCCCAACGAGGTGAAGGTGGAAGAGGAGAGCTTGAGTGGCTGTGGCCTTCATCAACTCCAGGAAATTCTGCCATAGATCTCCCACCTACTGAGGATACACAGGATGGGACACTGAACCCAGAAGCTACAGAGTTCATTCCATCTAGTGGTGTGCCTGAAGGCTGGAAAGATATCCCTAGCATTTACTCAGAAGAGGAAAGGACCGATGTTCCAGAACCAGTGATGCTGTCAGAATGTGTTCCTGAAGTATAGCCTGTGGCACCAGAGCCTGAAGTCCCAAGAGAACAGAGAGCTCACCGAGTTGTGAGACCCCCCAAGAAGCTAACCTACTCTCAAATGGGGGAGAGCTCTGAGGACTCTGTTGTGACTGCTAGAAGAAGTGCTGAACGCTCTAATCCCTCCACTGACCATTTGGTGGAGGGCAACCCCAGCTCACTCTCTGGCACAGTTAGGCAGGCCACTCATGCCAGTGTGACCTGTGGGACAGGGAATCCCACCTCTGAGTTCTGGTGGAAATTCCCTGTACCGACATCATACCCATCACTTTCAAAATTGGTACAGGATATGTGTTAAAAGTTTATCTTTGGGGACCAAAGAGTTTAAGTGGGGGGAGTGTGTAGCGTTGTCTCTTTAAGGACTATAAAACGACTGTTCCCAGAACCCCGCTGGTTCCCAGGATGTTTGGAGTTATGCCTCAGAGACTCATGGGGGAGGATATATAAGGAGGGGGAGAGGCCTAGTTCTTCCTCTTTGGACACCCCCCTTTCTCCTAGCAAGAGGAGGTCTGTGCTGGACTGCTGGAGGCACAAGGCCTGAAGCCTGGGCCTTGTGCTCTTTTCCAAAGAGCCCTCTGCCAGCCTAGCTGTACCTGAGAGACATCTTCTCATCCTTGCTGCAGTACACCAGAAGGATTGAAGACTCGGAGGTCGGTGGATTCCTGTTCCTAGACGAATCGGACTTGGACTTGTCCAGGTGGTGAGAGCTGTTTAAAGACAGACACTTTATCTTTATTATTCGTTTGGATTACAAAGTTGTTCTTCAAGTGCACCACCAAAAGATTGCTAGCGAATATTGTTTCACTGGACTTCCATCTAGATCAGTCAGGCCTGACTGCATAGGTAGATAGTGCTGGGTGTTAGTTTACCCATGCGGGGAAGTAGCTGAAAAAGGGCAGCGTTAGAGTTGCATAGCAATACTTTCTTATGCTGATTACTCTGTTTATCTTTATTACTGGTTACTGCAGGGACCTGCTTATGTGTTGCAATCCAAATGTTTGATTCATGTTATTCCTTTTATAAAAACAACAAGTAAAGTCAGTTATATACTTTCAAAGATTGTCTATGAGCTTGAGTTATCCACCCACGCACACACACATATTTAGAGTATAAGTGATTTAATGTGTATTGCTAGATACTAACCGTGCCAGAGTGGGTAGTGCAGATTGCCGGGGGGTTGGCGGAGCCGTGCTCAGGACCCAAACCAAACTTGCGGCCCTCTTAAGTGAGGGTATCGCTATATATATATATATATATATATATATATATATATATATATATATATATATATATAGCAAAAAAAAACAAAAAAACCCAGAGGTCGTCAAATCAAAAGAAAGCTCTTTTTGTGTGGAAAAAATTACCGTATTTATCGGCGTATAACGCGCGCCAGCATATAACACGTACCCCAAGTTTAGGAGGGAATTTTAAGGAAAAAAACTTTTAGGAGGGAAGCTTAAGGAAAAAAACATACATTTAAATGCCCATCAATGCAGCCTTATCAGTGTCATTTGCAGCCTTGCATTGCAGCCTTGTCAGTCATTTGCAGCCTTGTCAGTGTCGTTGCAGGCTTGCCGTTTAAAAATGGCACCACCGAGATACAGGGCGGATGTCCTGTGTATCTCGGCGGTGCTCGGTAGCTCTCGGAGGCTTTCGGGCTATTTTCGGCTGCACTCGGCCGTTCTCGGCGGCTTTCGGAAAGCCGACAGCCGCCGAGAACGGCTGAGTGTGGCCGAAAGCAAAGCCGAAAGCCACCGAGAACGGTTGAGTGCGGCCGAAAGCCACCCCAAAAATAGTCGAAAGCCACAGAGAAGCTCACGATCGGCGGGGGATCAGTGTATAACACGCACCCACGATTTTCCCCTGATTTTAAGGGGAAAAAAGTGCGTGTTATACACCGATAAATGCGGTATATAAATTTAATTTGCATACAGTGCTGCATGACCGCGCAATTGTCACTTAAAGTACTGCAGTGCTGAATAGCAAAAATGCCCTAGTTATGGAGGAGGTAAAACCTTCCAGAGGTCAAGTAGTAAACAGTATAGACACTTATTTTTTTTTTTATGTTTTACATACATATCCATACCTACCAGCCATGTACTGGCCACCGGGACTACCGGGAGTTTCCTGGTGGGCCGATGGCTCAGTGGGCCACTCTGATGTAAAGGGGCTGCTGATGGGACACTCTGATGTAAGGGGGTGCTGATGGGACACTCTGATGTAAGGGGGCTGGTAATGGGACACTCTGTTGTAAGGGGGCTGGTGATGGGACACTCTGATGTAAGGGGGTGCTGATGGGACACTCTGTTGTAAGGGGGCTGGTAATGGGACACTCTGTTGTAAGGGGGCTGGTGATGGGACACTCTGATGTAAGGGGGCTGGTAATGGGACACTCTGATGTAAGGGAGCTGGTAATGGGACACTCTGATGTAAGGGGGCTGGTGATGGGACACTCTGTTGTAAGGGGGCTGGTGATGGGACACTCTGTTGTAAGGGGACTGGTGATGGGACACTCTGTTGTAAGGGGACTGGTGATGAGACACTCTGATGTAAGGGGGCTGGTAATGGGACACTCTGTTGTAAGGGGGCTGGTGATGGGACACTCTGTTGTAAGGGGGCTGGTGATGGGACACTCTGTTGTAAGGGGGCTGGTGATGGGACACTCTGTTGTAAGGGGGCTGGTGATGGGACACTCTGTTGTAAGGGGGCTGGTGATGGGACACTCTGATGTCAGGGGGCTGGTGATAGGACTCTCTGATGTAAGGGGGCTGGTAATGGGACACTGTTGTAAGGGGGCTGGTGATGGGACACTCTGTTGTAAGGGAGCTGGTGATGGGACACTCTGATGTAAGGGGCTGGTGATGGGACTCTCTGATGTAAGGGGGCTGGTAATGGGACACTGTTGTAAGGGGGCTGGTGATGGGACACTCTGTTGTAAGGGGGCTGGTGATGGGACACTCTGTTGTAAGGGGGCTGGTGATGGGACTCTCTGATGTAAGGGGGCTGGTAATGGGACACTGTTGTAAGGGGGCTGGTGATGGGACACTCTGTTGTAAGGGGGCTGGTGATGGGACACTCTGATGTAAGGGGGCTGGTAATGGGACACTCTGTTGTAAGGGGGCTGGTGATGGGACACTCTGTTGTAAGGGGGCTGGTGATTGGACACTCTGTTGTAAGGGGGCTGGTGATGGGACACTCTGTTGTAAGGGGGCTGGTGATGGGACACTCTGTTGTAAGGGGGCTGGTGATGGGACACTCTGTTGTAAGGGGGCTGGTGATGGGACACTCTGATGTAAGGGGGCTGGTGATGGGACACTCTGTTGTAAGGGGGCTGCTGATGGGACACTCTGTTGTAAGGGAGTGCTGATGGGACACTCAAAATGTAAGTGTTCTGGTCTGGATGAAGTCCAGGGCCAAATTTCTGTCCCAGTCCTGCCCTGATACCTACAAAAGGAGCCGTCCTAGAGTGATCTATGAGGACTTCATTTTATGAATAAAGTTCCACTTAAAGTTCATTGTAGTTCTGCTCTATCTATCTATCTATCTATCTATCTATCTATCTATCTATCTATCTATCTATCTATCTATCTATCTATCTATCTATCTATCTCTATTTCATTGTTTATTTAGCGGTTTGTCCTCTTTAGGCCAGTAGACACTTCCATTCACTCTTCACATCATTAAACTTGAATGGATTGCGGTTGTATTCATGTCACTTTGTTGCATTGTCAGCACTTTCCTGTTTACTCTCAGCCCTCGGATGTTGTGCCGTGAACGCACCAATAACTTCTCTTATTTTTGTACAATGCAGAGATATAGCGGTTGGGCTAAAAGGACATCTATGAAATGAGGGAAGCGTGGCTTATTTTTAAGTACAGAAACCTTTTTTTTTTTTTAAATGGCAGGCGTCTGTGCTGGTAGATAAGAGAGGTCGAAGAAAGGGGCTGTTATCGCCGTAGCTTGTGTAGAGACGGCGGTGGAGTGCAAATGAGGCAGATCAGGGACCCGAATGTTCACAGCGAAGAGACAAGTGCCTTGGAAGGCGAACAATCGGCTCATTAATAAAGGGGAGGATGGCGACCGATGCTAAGCAACTGGAAACAAGGGCCCGAGGCGGCAGAGGATTCACACTGGTGACCGGCCAGAGAGACATGGGAGAATTATTACTGCATTAAGTGTCCTGGGGAGAGGGGACAAAGGTGCAGGAGCCCCCCGCATTCACTGACAAGACCCCTCACCAGTGTATTCTACTGTCATTTATTCCCAGGCTGAAAAAACATCCCCCCCCTTCCCTTGCAACCATCAGAATTATAAGAGCCTGCATTCCTCTCAATGTTGCTTGCTGTAATCATATAGCACCAACATGGTCCATGGCACTTTATATAGGGCAACTCCCTGCTCCCAAAATGTTAGGAATACACATATCCGATTTTCTAAATGGAAATGTATTCAGTTGAAAGTTGGCACCCCATCCCGGACTAGAAGTATGCACAAAAAGGAAAAAATGTCTACCTGACCAAGGCTTGGTATCAAAAGAGCCCCTAATTTTCCGCTTCTTAACCTTTTAATTGCCATTTTAACCTGTGTGTGCGCCACCTTCTGTATCTGTACCAAGGCCAAACATTCCAGGGTATATAAACCTGACCATGGCTTGGTATCAAAAGAGCCCCTAATTTTCCACTTCTTAATAAGTGATTAAACAGTACTGACTGGCATACTCAAGGCTTTGGATATCTTTTTATATCCTTTTCCATCATTGTAAAGTACCATTACCTTGTTACGCAGGTATTTTGACTGTTCTTTTCTACCTCCTCATGGCTCAGTGTCTAGCCTGCTTAGTGTATCCATGTGAGAGCTAATAAACTCATTGACTATTTATACACAGGCACTAATTGTGATGTAAAAAGCAACAGATGTGGGAAATTAACCTTTTAATTGCCATTTTAACCTGTGTGTGCGCCACCTTCTGTATCTGTACCAAGGCCAAACATTCCAGGGTATGTAAACCTGACCATGGCTTGGTATCAAAAGAGCCCCTAATTTTCAACTTCTTAATAAGTGATTAAACAGTACCGACTGGCATACTCAAGGCTTTGCATATCTTTTTATATCCTTTTCCATCATAGTAAAGTATCATTATCTTGTTACGCAGGTATTTTGACTGTTCTTTTCTACCTCCTCATGGCTCAGTGTCTAGCCTGCTTAGTGCATCCATGTGAGAGCTAATAAACTCATTGACTATTTATACACAGACACTAATTTTGATTTTAAAAGCCACCAATGTGGTAAATTAACCTTTACTTGCTATTTTAACCTGTGTGTACCACCTTCTGTGTCTGTACCAAGACCAAACATTCCAGGGTATGTAAACTTTTTATCAGGGTCATTTGGGTGATTTATGCTATTATGATTTAAAGCGGATCCAAAAAACAATGTGATAATAAAGGGCTTCGTGCGATTGCTATCCTTGAATAAAATACAGTTTTTTTCGCATGATCAGTCATATTTTCAATATTAATGTCAAAATGTCCCAATTTCCGTCAGGGTAGGCAAACTTTAGACCATGACTGTATAACATAGACCTCAATAATAATAACAGTCGGAAGAAATAGGAACCAAGGAGACAACCACAACCAAACGCGTTTCGCCTTGTCGGCTTCTTCAAGGGTTTTTTGGTGAAGGACAGATGGGTAAGTAGAGATGCTGTAAGAAAAACAGACATATATAATATACATTCATTTATTGAGAAAAATGGTATATATATATATATATATATATATATATATATATATATATATAATATAAACACTTACATTTAATGTATATTGTTTCTGGGCTACCCAATGGGGGGGCATAAACACACTTTTCACCAAAGCACTGTATGTGAATCAGGTGTCTGTCCAACATAAAACGGGCAAGCAGATTAACCCAAAAGAGGAGGGACCCTCCCCAAAATTAGCCAAAAGGAGATCCAATGCACAGGGATTGGCAATTTTGCTATTGACCTTTCAAATAAATTTTTCCTTTTAGTGCCTGTTTTTTTTTGGAATGTCGAATGGCAATAGCAAATATGTCTATTTTTCTTACAGCATCTCTACTTACCCATCTGCCCTCCATCAAAAACCCCTGAAGAAGCCGACAAGGTGAAACGCGTTTGTTGTGGTTGTCTCCTTGGTTTCTATTTCCCCAACTGTTATTATTCTTTATCTATGTTATATCTGATCAGGCACTAGAGGGTATATACCTTTTGGAGACGAGGGGGAGTGTATGGGATTTAGTAGTATGATGCTGGTACACTATGTTTTAATGTAGTGTCTTATGCTTTTTTGAGGTACATTTTAACCAATTTAATAAAAGAGTGTTATATTTTTATATGGTATACGACTAGTTCTTTCAAATGGAGCACCTTCAAAGTCCCCAAATGTTTCTTTTTGTGCATGATACACATATCTGAGATTAAAACAGATCGAAACCCTAACTGGATAGCTTTCGTCGTAGTGTTGTACATCACCGCGTTCTTGACGGTCGAAATTTCCGCGAACTTTTGTGTGACCGCGTGAATGCAAGGCAAGTTTGATCGGAATTCAGTTGGAAAAATTATCCAAGATTTTTCCGACGGAAATTCCGCTCGTGTCTACGCGGCATTACTGACGTTAGAAAAAAAACAAAAAACGACTACAGCACAAGGAGTGCAGTTCGTTTTGCACTCCTGTGACCCGTTGTCAGCGGACATGTCAAAGAGCCAGACCGGGGTCTGAAAAAGATCACGACAACATGGTCGGGATCTACCCAGGTGCCTGGACCGGCACCCAAGCTCAGGCTCTCCTCATGCTGCTGAGTGTCTGAGCCAGCCGCTCCCACCCCCTCCACAGCCCGCGGTTCTAGTGAGTGATGGAGGGGAAGAGCAGAGAGCCGGTGACTGACAGTCACCCGATTTCTGCAGCCTGAAGACTGAGAACTTAGTGATCATCGGTCTTTGATTGCTCAGTTCTTGGTCTCAGAGCCGGCAGGGGACAGATGCAGCATCCACCTAGGTAAGTATAATTTTTTTTGTTTTTCGTAAAACCGGAACTTCTCTTCCACAGTGACAGTTGTCACTAGACCAAACGTCCCCATTAGGAGAAGTTACCTCTATTTTTGTTCTTTGACAAATCAAAATTTTGTTTTTCTCATCTTCATTTCTGGTAAGAATGGTCACCAGGTCACATAAAGCGAATCTCCCCAAAAGGTACAAAATCAGCAATAAAATCTTAACAGATATTCTATCCCTCTGGTGTCCAACCTGCGGCTTTGGAGGCCTCGTGTGGCTCTTTGGCACTTTTTGCGCAGCCCTCGGGGACTCTGCAGACACTAATCGGTGTTTCCCTATTGCCCTGTTGTAGTAGTGATCTCTAGCAGTCTCATGCATTATGTCTCCAGTCTATGACTGTCTCCTATACCATGTACCATCTTCACAGTCTTTCATCCAAAGGTAAGGAATAAAATAAACAGGCATACCCCGCTTTATGTACCCTCACTTTACATACAGTCACGAGTATGGACACATTGGCATCTATGGGAAATCTTGGTCAGCTTGACATGGCACTGCTCCCAGTTTTTAACATTGGTGTCTATGGGAAATCTCGGCCAGCTTGACATGGCACTGCTCCCGAACCAGAAGTGCCAGGGACACCAAACATGGGGGGCACCGAGAGGGGATTCAGGACTACAACATATCAGATTTTGAGGTCGGCGAGCTTACCTGCCAAGAAAGAAAGGTCCGCAGTACACTTAGAGGTTCTTGACGTACGCGCATGCGAGCCAGCGCAGTGGCACATAGATGTACGCACATGCACACTCATGTATTGGCGTACGCACTCATGTATTGGCGTACGCACGTACGCCAGGCGGGCTATTTAAACTGAGCTTCTGCATAGACTTTGGGCAGCACAGTGGTGTAGTGGTTAGCACTCTCACCTAGCAGTAAGAATTGGTCGCTGGTTCAAATCCCAACCACGACACCACCCGACTTGAGTTTGCATGTTCTCCCTGTGCCTGTGTGGGTTTCCTCCGGGTACTCCGGTTTCCTCCCACACTCCAAAGACATGCAGGTAGGCTAAATGGCCTCTGTCCAAAATTGACCCTAGTATATGAATGGGGACCTTGGATCGTGGGCTCCTTGAGGGTAGGGACCGATGTGAGTGTGTAATGTACAGGGATAGGGACAAATGTAGACACTCACTCAGGTTGAACTGGATGGACTGGTGTCTTTATTCAACCTTACTAACTATGTAACTCATTGCTGTTTGGTCTCCCAGTTTCTTTGTGTTCTGACCTATTACCTGTGCTGACCTCTGATCTTGATCCGGCTTGTTCTCACTAACACTGTCTGCTTGATACCCCGATCCCGGCTTGTTTTGGACTCCTCTTCTGCCTGCTGCTCTGTTTATCTGCCTGAACATTACCGACCCAGCTTGTCTGAGCCAGCACCTGCTCATCCAGCCTGTCACGGTTCTACTCTGCAATCCATCTCTGGATCCTGCTCTAGCTGCAATCCCAGCTTGCCACAGGCCTGGTCTGCCTAACCACCACGTGCCTGCCTGCTGCACATCCATCCACGGACAACCAGCCATACAGAATACAGGACTGATCTAAGGCACTCCTATGCCACCTTGCTTCTGTGGCTGCTGTCTCACTTTCAGTAACCTACAAGCCGGTGTGGTACGTGAGGCCCTCCTCTACACATCAGGCTCACGAACCAGGTATGTGACATTACCTAGGTAATCTACCGTGTCATTGTCCTGGGTCCCCTCTCGGTGCTCCCCAAGTTTGGTGTCCCTTTCATCATGTCAGGCCAATGTTAAATAATAAAAACTGGAAGCAGTACCTTGTCAAGCTGACCAAGATTTTCCATAGAGCTAGTGTATTTACATTCATTGAGAAGTAAAAAAAAAAGGTATTGCTTCACTTTAAGTACATTTTCTTTTTACGTACATGCTTTGGTCCCATTGTGTACTTAAAGAGGAAGTAAACCCTGATGGGTTTACTTCCTCTTTTTTTCCCTGCAAAGGTAAAGCATAATGGACTACTATGCATCGCATAGTAGCTCATTATGTGTCACTTACCTGACACAGGAGCCAGCGAAGTCGCCGCTGATCCCTGTAGTCCGCCGCATCCATCTTGCTGGTGGCGTCTCGCAGCTCGCGAAGCCGCGATGACGTCACTCCCGCGCATGCGCACGGGAGTCGACAAATTAGGCAAGTCCATTCTTGGATTTGCCGCATTTAGTGCGCCTGCGCGCCGCTGTCTACGGCGCATGCGCCGTAGACAGCGGTGCCCATTTTCGGGCAAATATCTCCTAAACCATATAGGTTTAGGAGATATTGCTTGGACCTACAGGTAAGCCTTAATCTAGGCTTACCTGTAGGTCAAAGTGGTTTGAAGGGGTTTACTTCCTCTTTAAAAGTGGGGTATGCCTGTATTCTGATTAGATACAACCAGTTGTGAGCAAAGGGTGAGTTTAACATGCCCCAAAAAAATGTCATTAAGTGATCAGGACGTGTGAAGTACGCCCTGTTTATCTATTCCTCTATCACTCCTACTCCTTGCATTTGGAAGCAATTCCCAACTGTCAAAATGACAGCCAGGAACTGCAGTGTAAATACAGGCCATGCCATACTAGCATTTTTACAAATATGCCTGTCACTAACTTTCCCTGTCAGTTTATAAATGGACACAGAGTTGCTGCTGTAGATGGCTCCAGTGCTTATCTATACAGCTACAAATTGCTGTGGTTAGCTCCAATCCCAGAAAGTCAGTCACTGTATTAGAGGGTTAGCAGGCTGCCAAGATTCTGCTCACCAAGAAGAAAGCTGAGATTTCTGTGCCTCAGTTGAGTGAACATTGAAGCCGGGTTCACACTACTGCGAATTGGAATACGGGATCCCCCCATCCAATTTGCAATAGCAGGAGCCGGTTCACATATCTCTGATGCTGCTCTGGTGTGACTTTGCACAGGAGCCCTGTGCATCTTTTGGTCTGTTTCAGGTCTGAATTCAGCTCAAAATTTGGGCTGAAATCAGTCCTAAAACGGTGAATGGGGACGCACAGGACCCCTGCCGGGAGCCGCATCGACATCCAGTGTGAACCGAGCCTCAAGAAGAATTTTCCCATAATACTAATAACTACAGAGGTAAATGAGGGCTTGCTTTAACACCTTGTTGGCAACCCTTTAGGTGAGTGTAAATACAAAAGCAGTTTACCAAGAATGTGATTGTTGTTTTTAACTGTCACTGCTGTCCAATGATTTTGAGCCTGTCCTGCTTTTTACATGTTTTTAAATATTTTTATTTATTTTATTAAAACATTTTTTACTCTTTTTTTTTTTTTCTATTTCAAGTGGAAGTAAAGTCTTATTTTTTACATGTACCTACAGCTAAGCCTATAATAAGGCTTACCTGTAGGTACTGTGAATATCTCCTAAATGTGCGTGGGAGTGACATCATCGTGACTCCGACCACTCACAGCGCCGGAGTCCGCGAGCCCGGAAGAAACACTGGGGAAGATGTCAGCTGTTTCAGCGGTGTACGAGTGCTGCTGGAGGGCTTCTTTTTTTACCCATGGTTTAACCACTTGCCTGCCGCCTCACACCGATATACTTCGGCAGAATCACATACCTGTACATTGTCCTTTAAGAAGCGGCGTGTGCGCCCGCGGCAAGCTCCGTGATTCGGGTGGCGGGTCCCGTGGACTCGATCGCTGCAGGGATACCTGCGATCGCCTCACGGGGAGGAAGAGCGGGGAGATGCTAATGTAAACAAGCATCTTCCCGTTCTGCCTAGTGATTAGAGGGAGCTGTGAGAATCCAGTTGTGAGTGGCAATTCTCTGGATTTCTATAGTGAGAGACTTCCTATCTTTTGCCGTTCCAAAAGTACCTGAACTTCCTACCCAGCCCTCTATCCTTCATTGAGAGATTGTTCTGTCTAATTGTTGCTAAATAAATATCAGAAAAGTGGATCCAGTGTCAGTTTCTGCAGTTCTTTGGGCCATCTACCTCGGGAAACCCATAGACGCACATGAGGTCAAGAAGGTAACGGTTAGCCCAACAAAATCTAAACGTAAGGAGGAAAAAAAAAAATTGAAAGTCTTTTTTTCTTTGATTACCTGCAGAATATACAATATAACTACTCCTTTCGCCAGGGCTTTGTTGCTTTTACCCCCTGAAGAAGACCCTGACTCCCTGAAGGTCGAAATGCATTGGGGCAGCCCGGGTGCTATTTTGCAACTTTTGAAAAAGTGCTGTACTTGTAAATTGTTCCTGTAACCTATTTTGTATTAAATGTTGCATATACTGTTTATCCACTGATATGCTATAATATTATATACCAGAGCCTGTATTTTTAAATCTATGATGGCAAATAAGCCGTTGAATCAATAAAATAAATATAACTTTTTACGGATTTATCTCTGCTTCTTGTTGCTGCCTGAAAACCCCAAGGGGAACTCTTCTTTTTTTATTCTAGCCCAACAAAATCAGCCGCTCCTTCGGGGGGTCAGTGCTTCAAATATGGCGCGTCATTGTGTATCGAAAAATATGACTCGTCATTGTGTATCAAACAATATATAGTACTTGTCACAGGATAATATTAACTTATAAAAATATTACCAGTTGCTGTCTGATGTACGTACAGTGTATACAGTATATAGCCTAGGATTATACCAGGATCTGGAGCCATGATTACGGTACCCCATCTCAGCCAGCGATTGGCTGTCAGGTAAGTGATCCAGGCAGACATTAGGGATTGTCACTTGCCATGTCCCAGGTTGTCACTTGCCAGGTCACCTGCCACACATTATGGATTGTCATATGCGACGTCACGGATTTTCACTTGCCACGTTACCTACTCTTCTGCCCTTAACCAAGGACAGGCATCACATTCACTACAGTTACATACTCATGAGCAAGGCCTTGCTTCTTACATGGTCTCAAGCATAGTCCATGGTTCTGCACCTCAACCAAGGACCGTGTTACATTAGCCTGACCATTAAGGTGAGTGCATCAAGAACTTCCTCTGAACACTGTACCACCAGGACCTACCATCACTTTGCCACCACCCGTCCCTTTCCTGAGCTGGTTTCTTGTAATTCCTCCATTTCCCTGATAATACTCATAGACTTTGCTATGGCCTACTACTGCACAACAGTGTGCGACACAAGGATGAGGAGGTTTATTGCAGAGTGCTTCTTTACTTAAGGCGGAGCTAATCTTTCCTATGCTTTTCAGCCAAGAAAGTTGCCATCTTGGCCTTTGTTTTATCTGCAACTGCCATGGTGCTGCACATGCATCAGTTATGACTTCAGCCATTTAATGGTTCGACAGTTTGGTTGAGAGCACAAGCAAATGTGACAGTTAGCATTCCCAGTGTGCTGGGAATGTAACCATTTTTTTTTTTAAACCGTTAAAGCACTGGATTTAGTTCCACTTTTACTTCCAAATTATATTGATAACAGTTCCACATACTGGCAAGGGCTAAAAGTCCAGTCCAGTGCAAACCACAAGGTCACCTCATTGTAGGGTTGCCACCTGTCCAGGATTCACCTGGACAGTTCGGGTTTGGAATCATGCGTCCGGGTTTCAGACTGCCTGAAACCCGGACACATTATTTAGACTATGGCTTCCCAGCAGTTTTGCTGGCTGCAGTTGTCTAAACTAAGAGGGTCTGTTACAATCTTTCACACTGCTCAAAGGCAGCACTAACAACCCCCACAGACGGGAGAGGAGAGAGGGCTCAATCTGCTCCTCTTCCTCCTGCCCCTACCTCTCTGTGTCTGCCCCACACTCCAATCCCTGGCGCTGTGCCTCAGAAAAAGAAAGTTGGGGCTAGAAAATTGAAGTCTAGCAGCATCAGATACATCTGGATGAGAGGTGCTGACTGCCAAGGGGTGAGTGAGCTCACCATCCATCCCTGTCTGTGACTGAAGTCTCCCCCCTCCTTCTCTTCTCTCTCCTGCCTCTGAGTGAGTACACTAAGGTAAATCAGGTTTCTCAGAGCACCCCTTACATCAGAGTTCCCCTTTACACCAGAGGCCACAGTGTCCCCCCTACATCAGAGTCCTCACCATGCATCAGAGTACTCAGTGTTCCCCCTTAGATCAGGGTCCCCAGAGTATCCATTATGTTAGAGTCCCCAGAGTTCTCCCTTACATCAGAGTCTGCAGAGTCCCCCCTTACTGTGAAAGGAAACTCTGCGAGTTCAGATGTAAAAGGGGAACTCTGTGGACTCTGATGTACAGGAGGACTCTTGTTATTAACTTCATATGATTAGAAATATTATTTAATAGCAAAATATATGTATAGTATATACTGTACGAAAAAAAAATTGCAGTGTGCCACTAAAGTGTTCGGGTTTGATTTGAAGAAAAGGTGGCAACCCTACCTCATTGCCATTCCTTCTCCCTTTCCACAGCTCCATCCACCACTATTATACCCTATCATCAAGGGGTTGGAGAGGGCTATATCAAATAAGGAGAGGAGGATAAACACCTAGAACAGTATATTACTGTATAACTAACTCCTCTTACACAAGCTCTTTTGATCTGGGATCCGTTGGGTCATGCATAGTTGTCCTTAGACAAAACACTATTAAAGAGAATGTAGAGTATTTTTCTATATATGTTACAGTGCATTCGGAAAGTATTCACAGCATTTTACTTATTCCACATTTTGTTATGTTACAGCCTTATTCCAAAATGGATTCAATTCATTATTTTCCTAAAAATTGTACAAACAATACGCCATAATGACAACGTGAAAGAAGCTTGTTTGAAATCTTTGCAAATTTATTGAAATAAAAAGCGAAAAAAAAAAAAAATCACATGTACATACTGTAAGTATTCACAGCCTTTTCTCAATACATTGTTGAAGCACCTTTGACAACAATTACAGCTTCAAGTCTTTTTTAATTATGATGCTTCAAGCTTGGCACACCTATTTTTGGGCAGTGTCTCCCATTCTTCTTTGCAGGACCCCTTGAGCTCCATCAGGTTGGATGGGCAGCGTCGGTGCACAGCCATTTTCAGACCTCTCCAGAGATGTTCAATCGGGTTCAAGTCTGGGCTCTGGCTGGGCCACTCAAGGACATTCACAGAGTTGTTCCATAGCCACTCCTTTGTTATCTTGTGCTTAGGGCCGTCTTGTTGGACGATGAACATTCGCACCAGTCTGAGGTCTAAAGTGCTCTGTAGCAGGTTTTCATCAAGAATGTCTCTGTACATTGCTGCATTCACATTTCCCTTGATCCTGACTAATCTCCCAGTTCCTGCCACTAAAAAACTTCCCCAAATCATGATGCTGCCACCACCATGCTTCACTGTAGGGATGGTATTGGACTGGTTTCCTCTAGACATGACATTTGCCATTCAGGCCAAAAGAGTTCAATCTTTGTTTCATCAGACCGGAGAATTTAGTTTTTCATGGTCTGAGAGCCCTTCAGGTGCCTTTTAAACTGCAGGCAGGCTGTCATTTTACTGAGGAGTGGCTTCTTCAGCCCCTTGAGCTCCTGGTCTCTCACTGGACCCTGTGATTCACTAACTCTGAATACCATAAACTCCTCAAGGCTTTTTGCAGTGGTATCTCCCTCAAGCGTCACCCACGCTTCCATGCTGGGTCCCTAGCTTGGCACTTCGGATACCTTCAAGCTTCACCCCTGCTGACCGGCTCTGTCCCTAGCTTGACACACAAGGCTGCGTCTCCTCTGCTGGTTGGGTCCCTGACTTGATCACTGCCTTAAGTTTCCTGATTCTCCACCGTGCCCTTTTGGTGAGAATACTGCACCGGTACTTGCTTCAGTTACTCAATGTAGTCCCTGGTAATAAGGTAGTTGGCCCCTTAGTGGCAACATCTCCCCCTCTACCTCCGACCACGACCGTTTCTCCAGTTGGCAGAACCTTCACTTTTGGTTGGACTGCAAGCCGCAGTCCCAACCCTGCACTACATTCTTACTTCTGGACAGGCCCTCACACAGCCTGGCAGCCAGATGCCCCCGGGATAGGCCCAATCTGTGGCCTAGCAGCCCGGGGCAAATGACACATGTCCACCCAGATGGCAGTCTGGGTGGGACAGAACTCAGATCACCTGACCTCACCCGAATATATAGGCTCTCCCAGCAAGCCAAGGGATTCAAGAAAACCCCTGCTCATTGGCTGAGATACCCCATATACCCATAACCTGACCTTGAGTTTTGCTTCTCATGACTAGTACCACCAAGTGCCCAGCTACCTAGTGGTAGTAGAAAAAAAATACAACAAGGCCAAACTTAGGGAGAAATCAATGGATCTCTAACAATTTAACTATGGTAGCTACCCCTGACAAGGAATTTGGTGAGGAGCTCCCTGATTAAAACCCAGGGCTCTGCACTTATATAGACAGGTATATGCCTTTCCAAATCATGTCCAATCAACTGAATTTACCACAGGTCGACTCTGCTCTTCTACCAAGTGGTAGAAACATCTCAAGGATGATCAGTGGAAACGGGATGCACCTGAGCTCAATTTTGAGTGCCATGGCAAAGATTGTGAATACTTATGTACATGGGATTTTTTTCGTTTTTTAACTTTAAAAAAATTACAAAGATTTCAAACAAACTTCTTTTACATTGTCATTATGGGGCATTGTTTGTAGAATTTTGAGGAAAATAATGAATTGAATCCATTTTGGAATTACCGTATATACTCGAGTATAAGCCGAGTTTTTCAGCCCATTTTTTTAGGCTGAAACTCCTCCCCCCCCTCGTCTTATACTCGATTGAGGGTCTCAAGTGAGGGTGCATCCTCACTGTGCCCATCTGTAGCCATACCTTTGAACACTAAAACAGCGGGTGTCCCCCGCTGTGTTATGAAGTCTGTTCGGGGGCCGTCCATTGTAACAAAGCCCTGCCTCTTCCTTGTCTGTGATAGAGGAATGTTGATACAATGCTGCGAAACTGTATCAGTGTTCCGTCTAACAGGGACGAGGAGAAGGCGGGGCTTTGTTACAATGGACGGCCGCCGAACAAACTGCATAACACATCGGGAGATACCCGCTGTTTTAGTAATCAAAGGTAAGGCTGCAGATGGGAACAATGAGGCTGCAGATGGGCACAATGAGGCTGCAAATGGGCACAGTGAGGCTGCAGATGGGCACAATGAGGCTGCAAATGGGCACAGTGAGGCTGCAAATGGGCACAGTGAGGCTGCAGATGGGCACAGTGAGGCTGCAGATGGGCACAGTGAGGCTGCAAATGGGCACAGTGAGGCTGCAAATGGGCACAGTGTGGCTGCAAATGGGCAGAGTGAGGCTGCAGATGGGCAGAGTGAGGCTGCAAACGGGCACAGTTAGGCTGCAAATGGTCACAGTGAGGCTGCAGATGGGCATTGTTTACCCAGTAGCTGCTGCATTTTCCCACCCTAGGCTTATACTCGAGTCAATAAGTTTTCCCAGTTTTTTGTGGTAAACTTAGGTGCCTCTGCTTATTTTTGGGTAGGCCTATACTCGAGTAAATACAGTAGGCTGTAACATTAAAAAATGTGGAAAAAAGTGAAGCACTGTGAATACTTTCCAGATGCACTGTATGTTCAAGGTTAAAAAAAGAAGAGGGGTTGAGTAAATGCCATTGTTTCAATGGCGGCTACATGAAATTTAATGTAGTATTTAGAGTTAACAGATGGTAACACCTGTAAAACTTGGCCATTCAAGTCAATAGAGCCTCTCTGCAATCCAGAGCAAAGCGATTGTGGAGCATTAGTCCCATTGGAATAAAAACCACAGTCATTCAATCGTTGTCAGTATCACCTCTTGAACTCCTAAGCCCTTGTACACACGGGTCGGACATTCCGACAACAAAATCCGTCAGATTTTTTCCGACGGATTTTGTCTGAAACTGGTGTTGCATACACACGGTAGGACAAAGTTGTCGGAAAATCCGATCGTTCAGAACGTGATGACGTTCGTTCATTACGACGGGACTACGTTCAGGCTAGTAGCCAATAGCTTTGGTCTCGTAATTTGATCTGAGTATGCCTGGCACTTTGTCCGATCGGATCATGTTGTCGGAAAATTTTATATCCAGCTCTCAAACTTTGTTGGTCGGACATTCCGACAGAAAAAGTCAGATGGAGCCCACACACGGTCGGATTATTCCACAACGCGGTCCGATTGGATGTTTTCCGTCGGAATTTCCTACCGTGTGTACAAGGGCTAATAGCAGATCATTTTTCAGAGAATGGGCTAATGTGAGGCTAGCCTTAAAATCCTATTTGGATTCAGCCATTCAAATTAAATTCTGCCCAAATTTAACATCATCTGGAATTCAGGATTAACCCTATTACATTTTTTGTTGACTCAATTACTTTTTTCTTGTAGTTTTAAATTAGGCGATTATTATTTATAAATGTATGCCTTAAAAAAAATGGGTATTGTTTCCTTTTTAAATGTGAATTCATTTTTTCTACACCATAAAATGTAAATAGAAAGCTACTAAAAAAATAAGATTGACTCTATACATCTTCCTCCAATGCTCTGCCGGTAAGTTTGTCAGTCCTATATTTAGTCCCTTTGGTCCTTGTTAAGGGTCTGCTTAGTGACATTTCCTATAGCTGGCGGAGAGCATCGGGTCTGAGAAAGGGAAATAGGAAACCGCGTTTTCGTAAGCATCATCCCATCTTCCCTTCTGTGCGTAATTTACCTTAACACTCTTTTGTTTGGCTTGCATTATCCTTCTGGGGCTCCTGAGAAAAGCGTCTGGCGGCACGATATCAAATGCACAAGGGAGCCAAAGTTTCCATCGGAGTGCCCGTCATCTGATGGGTGCGATTCGCCCAGATCAAAAACATCTCAAAGGCTAAAGGGAGGTTTCCTGAGATCTGGGCATCCCAAGGAGATAATTAGCGTGTTAAATAAAGATATATATACTGTGTGTTTTTGTACCTACAGTGGAAAAAATAATGCTTGTATAACTGAAACACACCACCGCCCAGAACAGAATCATCACCAGCTCCTGTTATTTCCGCCTTTAGTTTGTTATTCACTAGAACAGGAGACTCCAAACTTTTTTAAACAAAGGGTCAGTTTTCTAAGAGGACCATACTGTGGCCAGTCGAAGTAGAAAATTCCATCTCATTGGTTTCAGTGGGAGGAATAGTGATCCATTATTGGTGTCCATGGGAGGATTGGTGGTCCCTTGTTGATCTCAGAGGGAGGATTGGTGGTCCCTTGTTGGTGTCAGAGGGAGAAATAGTGATCCCTTATTGGTGTCTGTGGGAGGATTGGTGGTCCCTTGTTGGTCTCAGAGGGAGGATTGGTGGTCCCTTGTTGGTGTCAGAGGGAGGAATAGTGGCCTCTCATTGGAGTCAGTGGGAAGAATAGTGATCCCTTATTGGTGTCCGTGGGAGGATTGGTGGTCTCTTGTTGGTGTCAGAGGAAGCAATAGTGGCCTCTCATTGGTTTTAGCAGGAGGAACGGTGGCACCTTGTTGATGTTAGTTAGAGAAAAATGTCCTCTCATTGGTTTCAGTGGGAGTAATAGTGGCCCCTCGGAGACAGTGGGAAGAATAGTGATCCCTTATTGGTGTCAGTGGGAGAAATGGTGACCCCTCATTGGTGTCAGTGCGAGGAATGGTGGCCCCTCATTGGTTTCAGTGGGGGGAATGGGTGATTCCTTGTTGGTGTCGGGGGGGGGGGGTGGTGCCCCAAGGGCTGGAAAAAGGCAAGCAAAGGGCCACAGTTTGGAGACCACTGCAGTAGAAGGTCAGGCTGATAGCACTTTTGGTAGATGATGATGAGCCCAATCATTGGCTTCTTTTATCTCTCAGGGACCAAGAAGATTTTTAGGGTCCACTCATACCACTGCAGTGAATTAGCGCACATACATTAGCATGCATCATCTTTCATGCTATAGGAAATTGCATTAAAGAGGAAGTAAACCCTGATGAGTTTACTTCCTCTTTCATTCCCTGCAAAGGCAAAGCATAATGGACTACTATGCATCGCATAGTAGCCCATTATGTGTCACTTACCTGACACAGGAGCCAGCGAAGTCACCGCTGTCCCCTGTAGTCCGCCGCATCCATCTTGTTGGTGGGGTCTCGCAGCTCCGCCGCTGTCATTTGGCAAAGCCGAGATGACGTCACTCCCGTGCATGCGCACGGGAGCAGACACGCGCGGCAGCTCCGTTGCTGAGAATGCCGCGCTCAGTGCGCCTGCGCGCCACTGTCTACGGCGCATGCGCCGTAGACAGCGGTGCCTGTTTTCGGGCAAATATCTCCTAAACCATATAGGTTTAGCAGATATTTCTTAGACCTACAGGTAAGCCTTAATCTAGGCTTACCTGTAGGTCAAAGTGGTTTGTAAGGGTTTACAACCACTTTAAGTCAGCCCATTTATTTGAACTGGTTGCCTAAGGGCCCACTAACAACAATGCGTGATGTTAAAGAGGAGCTCTGCCCCCCTCCCAGCTTCACGGCTGGTTCCCTACTGCTCATGCACGAAGCGTGCTGCCCTTTCTCAATGGCCCAGCGGTAGGGGGAAAGGAGGAGGGGGGCTAAACTTCCAAGTGATTGTGTTGCAGTGCGATCTCCCGGAAGTGGGGACAGGTACCTGTCAAAAAAGGTGCCAAATGTGGCACCGGAGGGGGCGAGGAGTCAGATGAGCAGAGCTTCCATTTTTTGGGTGGAACTCCGCTTTAATGTGTTACTAAACCCACAACAGTAAAATCAGTCTGTATATGAATGCTGTAAAAAGGCTGTTTGATCCTGTCTTCTCTGATCCTCCCCTTTTTGTACTTTCCCCAATCCATCTGCTGATAGAACAGAGCCTTGGGGGCAAGTGGCACATTCTCAATTTAATGTTCATTGCTAGCAAGTTTTTTGTTTTTTTCTTGGGAGAGTGCATGTGATCAGCACAGGGCCAATCAGCACTGTCCAGACAGAGGGTCGGGGGTCCTGCAGCCTTATAGGACAGTCAAAGCAGAATGAAAATTCCTCCTATAAGCTTTAACCAGACACTGATAGAAGTCACAAGACTGCTGTATATACTGCTGATGAGAAAAGGTATTTAGCTGTTTATATTTACTAAAACTATTGTATTTCTATGTTCTGTGTACTGTGGGAGACCAGATATAGTGAATGCAGGCTCCTGGGTTTGGCAATACTTTAAGAAACCCATTCATTTGTGATGTGTTTTCCTTGGAAATCAATAGAAACAAATCAAACTACATCTCAACACATTAGGAAGTGCATCAACATGCATCATTTGACACATCATGGTCACATCATATCGTCACGCATCGATGAGCGATACGCACATCAAAGGTGATGGGAAAAAAACGCACTTCAAATGCAGCAAAACACACGGGTAAAAACGCACAACGCTTGACATTTAAAAAGGTGCCTGAGCTACTCTTCTGCTTTCTGTTATGCATAGGGGAGCCCATTCAAATAAATGAGCTGCCCTATGCACATTGGAATGGAATACCTTGGGCTGCCCCAAACATGCCCCTGGTAGAATGGGGGGAAAATAGAACAATCTCGGTACCCAAGGATAAGGAAAGAATTAAAATTAAAATAACATTTTATTAATAGAAAGACATGATTAAAATAATCTTACAAAAGAGAGACTATATACCAGTGATGGCGAACCTTGGCACTCCAGATGTTTTGGAACTACGTTTCCCATGATGCTCATGCACTTTGCACTGTAGCTGAGCATCATGGGAAATGTAGTTCCAAAACATCTGGGGTGCCAAGGTTCGCCATCACTGTTATATACTATCAAAAATTGCAACCGTGCATAATTCATACAAAAGGTTTCACAGGATCAATGAGCCCCAAAGATCATATGTGGCACTGGAATGTAGATCTTGGCACGGTCCTCAGCATCAGTGGTCATCAACCCTGTCCTCGGGACCCACTAACAGGCCAGGTTTGCAAGATAACTGAAATAGATCACAGGTGATATCATTTGCTGCTCAGTGATTGCAGTATTCTAGTCTGCATCTCCCCAAGGTAATACATAAAACCTGGCCTGTTAGTGGGCCCTGAGGACAGGGTTGATGACCACTGCTCTACATGTTTCTCAGCTTGAGCCACTTCCTCAGGAGGATTCAGTCATTGTCATCTACAAAATGGGTGCAATCTCATAGCTAAACAGTCATAAGCCCTTGTACACACGGTCGGAGATTGCGACGGAATGTTTCCTATCGGACTGTTTTGTCGGATAATCCGACTGTGTGTGGTCTCCATCGGACTGTTTCCGTCGGAGTATCTGACGGACCAAGTTTTCCGACAACATGATCCGATCGGACATACTCCGATCATGTGTAGAGAATTCCGATCGGACAAAGTGCCACGCATGCTCAGATCAAATTCCTACACCAAAGCTATTGGCTACTAGCGTGAACGTAGTCCCATCGTAACGAAATAACTTCATCATGTTCTGAACGATCTGATTTTCCGACAACTTTGTCCGACCGTGTGTATGCAACAGTTTCGGACAAAATCCGTCGGACAAAATCCGACGGATTTGGTTGTCGGAATGTCCGACCGTGTGTACAAGGGCTTACAGGCACTCTCACTCCACCCATCCCCTCTTTTTGTTGTACTATAGAGTATCTGTTATGACTGTTTAGCTATGAGATTGTACCTATTTTGTAGGTGACAATGATCGGCTCCTCCTGAAGAAGAGGCTCAAGCCACGAAACATGTAGAGGACTGTGTCAAGATCTACATTCCAGTGCCCCTTATGATCTTTGGGGCTCATCGATCTTGTGAAACCTTTTGTATGAATTATGTACGGTTGCAATTTTTGATAGTATATAACAGTGATGGCAAACCTTGGCACCCCAGATGTTTTGGAACTACATTTCCCATGATGCCCAGCTACAGTGCAGAGTGCATGAGCATCATGGAAAACGTAGTTGCAATTTTTGATTGTGTATATAGTCTCTCTTTTGTAAGATTATTTTAATCATGTCTTCCTATTAATAAAATTTTATTTTAATTATAATTCTTGCCTTATCCTTGGGTACCGAGATTGTCCTATCCCCCCCCCCCCCATACTACCAGGGGCATGTTTGGGGCAAGCCCCCGGTGTTCTATTTCAATATTTAATTCTTATAGATGATGGTACCCACCCCCGCACTTTTAGATTAACTAGATTGAGGCAACCCCTTCAATATTGCCCTATGCACATGGCGCAAAAAATTTGCATAAAATGCAAATGTACACAAACTGCAACCTTATTACAGACTACAATCTACTCTGCCAACACAACATTGCGTGGCATTGTCCACCAAAGTTACTATCAGGAATCCAATCCACACCAAAGAGGTGCAGTCCCACAGGAGCGAGTGCATGTGGAGGGGAAGTGCCTGAAAAAGGCTACAGGAGATCAGCAGCAATGAGATGGAATAAAAGGGATACAAGAACAGTATTTTTATTAAATTGTTTATGATGCGCAGCCCTTTAGCAAGCCCAGATGTCATCTACTTAGGATTTAGATGTACTTTAGAAAAGAGCAATGGTGGAAAATGTAGCACTGGCTAGATAATAAATGCCAAGAATGTTACTGGGAGCTGAAATTCCATAACATGGATGGTGCCAAATGTATGATGTAGATAGGGAAGGACTTCTATAAATTCGGTCCATTTTCCAGTGATCAGCAGTTTGCGGCTTTATAAATAAACTCCGAAGTGTCAAGAAATCTCTCAGCTTTTTTTTTTTAATACACATTTGCAAATAACTTTTGCTGTCACCTAAAGTATTTGTAAAGGCAAATACAAAAAAAAATCACACTCTGCTACAGGGCCGTCTTTAATATTGATTGGACCCTGGGCAAACCCCCCCCCCCATGCAGTCACCTGCTCTGAGACATACAATAAATAGCAGCTAGACTCGAAATCAGTTTACTGAATCATATCAGGCAGCTATTGCGATTAGTTGCCAGAGGTTACAGGGTATCATTACCGCTCACTGACTGGTTGCTAGAGGTTACAGGTTACAGCACACATTACGGCTCACTGATTAGTTGTTAGAGGTTACAGCACATGATTTCTGCTTGTTGATTGGTTGCTAGAGATTACTGTGGATATGACCTCAGGGGGGGGGGGTGATATACATATCAATGCCGCCGGCCGCCGGCCGCCTCCTATTTACATCTGAATGTCGTCGCTATTTACATATGAATGTTGGTAATTTACATATAAACACAAGGTCTGCAGGTGAGTCATCTGTACACAACAATAGGGCAGAGCTGGGCAGCATTAGTAGCAGCACTTTACACTGAGATATCAGGACACAGCACAGGACTAAAACCTCAAGGACAAGGGAATTTAAACCAGGATAGTTGGCAAGTATGAGGCAGCTGCTTTGGGCCCCACAACAATGACAGGGCCCAGGGCAACTGCCCCTTTTGCCCTGCCTTAAAAACGGCCCTGCTCTGCTACTGGAAATAACTTCCTATAGAGGAAACACATTTTATTTTTAATAAAGGTCAGCAACAGACATATGCAATTCATTTTCGTAACGAAACGAATTTCGGATGAACTATGCGTTATTATTATACAGGATTCATATAGCGCCAACAGTTTGCGCATCGATTTACAGCGTTAGGGCAAACGGTACAGCTACAATACAATTCAATACAGTAGGAATCAGAGGGCCCGGCTCCTTAACCACTGTCGTTATACGTCAGTACTTTGACGTTGAATACCGTTTGATATGGCAGCAGATAGCTGCCATAACCCCGATATTTTTAAAAGCAGGGGGCGCTCCTCTTTGAGAAAAATGTGGTCTCTGTGGCAAGATCACTTTTATCAGCGGCGGGAGAGGTGCCCCCCCCCCCCCCCCGCCGGGTCTTGGTCATCTCTGTCACTTCCCGGAGCCATCAGTAGCCTTTCCCCTCTGAAGCTGGAAGTCGAGTCAGGAAATGAGGGCCCCCACTCCCCCACTCGACTCCATACCATTGGATGATGGAGGTGACGTCAAATGGTCTTAAAAGAGAATTTTTTTTTTTAATTGACAAAAATACTTTTTTAAATTTTTTACACTTTTTTTTGTATTTAAAGCGGGAGTCCGCCGGGAGTCCGCCGTTTTTTTTTTTTTTTTAAAGGCCAGCAGCTACAAATACTGCAGCTGCTGACTTTTAAAATAATGACACTTACCCGCCCAGCGCGCCCGCGATGTCGGCACCCGAAGCCGATCTCTCGATTGTCTTTCGGGTGCTGCCGCCGCCATCTTGGGTATGGGAATCAGGAAGTGGAGCCTTTCGGCTTCATTTCCCGGTTCCCTACTGCGCATGCGCGAGTCACGCTGCACAATAAGGATGGTCCCCGTTGTCTCTGGGATCCGTGTGTTTCCCAGCAGGCAGCGGGGGACCTTCGGAAAGGGGCGTACCTTCTGCACAATCTACGCCGGAAGTGGGTGCAGATACCTGCACTGTACAGGTACCTGCACCCCCCTCCCCCCGAAAGGTGCCAATTGTGGCGCCGGAGGGGGGGAGGGTTCCAATGAGTGGAAGGTCCACTTTAGGGTGGACCTCCACTTTAAGTGTAAATGTGCAATCTGAGTTTTTTTTTTTACCACAGATCTCACATTGAAGAGGTCCCGTCATGTTTTTTTTCTATTACAAGGGATGTTTACATTCCTTGTAATAGGAATAAAAGTGATCCAAACATTTTTTTAAAAAGGGACAGTGTAAAAAAAAAAAAGAAAGGTAAAATAAATAAGAAAAAAAAAATAATTAAAGTGCTCTGTCCCGCTGTGCTCGTGCGCAGAAGCAAACGCATATGTAAACGGTGTCCAAACCACACATGTGAGGTATCGCAGCGATCATTAGAGTGAGAGCAATAATTCTAGCAAAAGACCTCCCCTGTAACTCAAAACTGGTAACCTGTAGAAATGTATAAACTTCGCCTATGGAGATTTCTAAGTGTCAAAGTTTGTCGCCATTCCCAGAGCGGGTGCAATTTTGAAGTGTGACATGTTGGGTATCAATTTACTCAGCGTAACGTTATCTTTAACAATATAGAAAAATGGGCTAACTTTTCTGTTTTGTTATTTTATAATTAAAAAAAGTATTATCTTTTTCCAGAAAATTGCGCTTATAAGAAATCTGTGCAAATACCGCCTAAGGAGATTTCTAATGCCGCGTACACACAATCGGAATTCTCGTCGGAAAAAGCTCTGATGGTTTTCCCGATGGAATTGCGACAGGATTTCGCTCAAGCTGTCTTGCATACACACGGTGACACCAAATTCCTACCGTCAATAATGCGGTAACATACAACACGTACGAGGGGACTAGGAAAAGAAAGTTCAATATCCAGTAGCCAATAGCTTCCATCTCATAGTTGAATCTGAGCATGCGTGAGTTTTTGCGTGTCGGAATTGCATACACACGATCAGAATTTCCGATAGAACGTTTTTCCGTCTGGAAAATTGAGAACCTGCCATCAATTTTTTGCTGGCGGAAATTCGGATAAGCTAAATTCCGATGAAGCATACACACGGTCGCATTTTCCGATGAAAAGCTCTCATCGGTCTTTTGCTGCCCGAAATTCCGATCGTGTGTACGCGGCATACGTGTCAAAGTTTGTCACCAAAGTTTTGCGGCTGCAATGTTGAGGGCGAAATCCAGATTGAAGGGGATCAAGAAGGTTATTCTTAATGAGGTGGTCGCTCAGTTGGTTGAAGACCAGGTGTGCAAGGAGTTAGGAGGAAAAGGGGAGCAAGGAGATGGGGTTGTACGTTGTTAAGACTGGTAGGGTCCGATGGAGGCTTTTTAAGTATGGGGGTGACTAGCGCATATTTTTCATTTGCATGATTCGGAGATTTGGATGAATGGCACTAGATAGTGGGAACGCGCACGTTGGGGTGGGCAGTAAAGAGATACTGAAGACAAAGGAGACACCCTATAGGTGGAAACTTAACAGAGGAAAATTTCATAGGTGTGTTATATAGTAAAAACGGCAGAAAAAAACAGGAGAGGAAGCGATGGTGACGTAAGGCATTCAATTATATTTATTCATTTATCATTTATTTATTCATTTAGAGCAGTGATTCTCAACCAGGGTTCCTCCAGAGGATTCTAGGGGTTCCTTCAGCATTGGGCAATTTCTGCCTCTCGGATAAGTTCCCACTCACATCATTGATCTTTTTAGCTCTCTGTAAAGAGGTAATTCTTCCGACTGACCATCACACTAATGCAGGGCCATCTTTAATATTGATTGGACCCTGGGCAAAAATTTTCTTGCCCCCCCCCCCCATGCAATGTTGCTCTCCACCTGCTCTGAGACATACAATAAATAGCAGCTAGACTTAAAATCAGTTTACTGTATCATATTAGGCAGCTATTGCGATTGGTTGCCAGAGGTTACAGCACATCATTACTGCTTACTGACTGGTTGCTAGAGGTTACAGCACACAGTAAGGTCACTGATTAGTTGCTAGAGGTTACAGCACATGATTTCTGCTTGTTGATTGGTTGCTAGAGGTTACTGTACAGTAATACTGCTCACTGGTTGCTATAGATTACAGCACATCCTTCTTACTGCAGAGGGGCATGATATACATAAAAATGACGCCTTTATTTACATATCAATGCCGCCGGCCTCAGCTATTTACATATGAATACTGCTGCTATTTACATATGAATGACAGTTATTTACATGTAAACACACGGTCTGCTGGTGAGTCATCTGTGCACAACAATAGTGCAGAGCTGGGCAGCATTAGTAGCATCCCTTCACACTGAGATATCAGGACACAGTAGCCAAAAAGTAGTGAAGTATGGCCTCGATATAAAAAATAACTATTCATATAAAATGTACCATCATCCAGTAATAATTCAAGGAAGGAGGAAGGTTGATTGGAAATTGTGAAAGTGGGGGGGAAAGGAGCTATGTGATATAGAGCTCCCTATACCCATTCACAAACCAATCATACCAAAAACATGTTGGACTATACCGGTACTCGATTTAATAGATAAAAATCTGAAAATATATAGTAGAATAATACAAATTTTAATACAAAAAGAATTTTTTTTCACACAGACAGAGAAAAATATATAAATACATAGAAACATATCCTATTTAAAAAGCTAGTACATCCCAGGTTCTTATGTGCAGTTACTCATGGTGGAGTTCCGTTCTAGGAGCACATATTGGGGATTCCTCGACTAGTTTCGCGGAATTTATCCGCTTCATCTGGAGGGAGTCTCAGGCCGCGTACACACGAGAGGATTGTCAGTCCAACTAAGTCCGTCAGACAATCCGACAGACAGTCCATCCTACTTTTGAATGAACGGACTTGACCACACACGATGAACAGACAGTCCGCTGAAAGTTTGCGCGATGACGTGTACAGCACGTACGACGGGACTAGAAATACGACGTCCAATACACTGCAATGCAACCTTCGGCCGTGTAAATCCTTTCTGAGCATGCGCCATACTTAGTCCGTCCAACTTGCCTACTCACGAGTGGACTGTCCGCTGAAACCAAAGTTGGACGGACAATATTACGGAAATTCCGAAAGACTTAGTCCGCCAGACTGTCCGCTGAAAAAGTCAGCTGAAGCCCACACACGAGCCCACTGTCCGCTGAAACGTGTTTCAGCGGACTAAGTTGGACGGACAGTCCTCTCGTGTGTACGCGGCCTAAGAGTTAAATATACATTAGAAAATTCATACCTATTCATGCAATTATACAATCATATATATATATATATATATCACAAAATAAACAAGAATCAGCAAAGGTATACAATTATATTTACAAAGAAAAGGGATTGTAGGAGAGATTTATTACGAAGAGCCCCAAAAAAAAAAAAAAAGATTTTCTGAGTGGACTTGACGTCTGGCTTCCCTTTTTTTTTTCTTTTTTTTTGGGGGGCTCTTCGTAATAAATCTCTCCTACAATCCCTTTTCTTTGTAAATATAATTGTATACCTTTGCTGATTCTTGTTTATTTTGTGATATATATATATATATATGATTGTATAATTGCATGAATAGGTATGAATTTTCTAATGTATATTTAACTCTTAGGCCGCGTACACACGAGAGGACTGTCCGTCCAACTTAGTCCTCTGAAACACGTTTCAGCGGACAGTCGGCTCGTGTGTGGGCTTCAGCGGACTTTTTCAGCGGACAGTCTGGCGGACTAAGTCTTTCGGAATTTCCGTAATATTGTCCGTCCAACTTTGGTTTCAGCGGACAGTCCGCTCGTGAGTAGGCAAGTTGGACGGACTAAGTATGGCGCATGCTCAGAAAGGATTTACACGCCGAAGGTTGCATTGCAGTGTATTGGACGTCGTATTTCTAGTCCCGTCGTACGTGCTGTACACGTCATCGCGCAAGCTTTCAGAGGACTGTCTGTTCATCGTGTGTGGTCAAGTCCGTTCATTCAAAAGTAGGACGGACTGTCTGTCGGATTGTCTGACGGACTTAGTTGGACGGACAATCCTCTCGTGTGTACGCGGCCTTAGACTCCCTCCAGATGAAGCGGATAAATTCCGCGAAACTAGTCGAGGAATCCCCAATATGTACTCCTAGAACGGAACTCCACCATGAGTAACTGCACATAAGAACCTGGGATGTACTAGCTTTTTAAATAGGATATGTTTCTATGTATTTATATATTTTTCTCTGTCTGTGTGAAAAAATTTTCTTTTTGTATTAAAATTTGTATTATTCTACTATATATTTTCTGATTTTTATCTATTAAATCGAGTACCGGTATAGTCCAACATGTTTTTGGTATGATTGGTTTGTGAATGGGTATAGGGAGCTCTATATCACATAGCTCCTTTCCCCCCCACTTTCACAATTTCCAATCAACCTTCCTCCTTCCTTGAAATATCAGGACACAGCACAGGACTAAAACATCAAAGGGACAAAGGAATTTAAACTGGGATAGTTGGCAAGTATGAGGCAGCTGCTTTGGGCCCCACAACAATGACAGGGCCCAGGGCAGCTGCCCCTTTTGCCCTGCCTTAAAGACGGCCCTGCACTAATGTATGATGAGTTGTATTTCAAATTTTTAGTAGGGGTTCCCCCAAGACCAGAGAACTATTTCAAGGGTTCCTCCGTGTTGAAAAAGGCTGATTTAGAGGGTTTAATATCACTATAAGGTTAACATACACTTCACGTATACAGTAAATTATTAGAACTATGATGTCTAGACGGAAATGTGCGGCTGGGCGGAATCTCTCGTCAGTGTCAGGCTCGCTCTTGTTAGCGGGAGGTACTAAGTCCCATTTTATGTCTCTTGGCAAGAAATGGAAATATAACAGTTTTCAGCACTCGGAGAACAGTGCTGCTTGGACGGCGTTCCGGCTCTCATTCACAGAAACGTTCCCAATAAAT
This sequence comes from Lithobates pipiens, assembly GCF_037356315.1. NCBI lineage: Eukaryota > Metazoa > Chordata > Amphibia > Anura > Ranidae > Lithobates > Lithobates pipiens. The sequence goes on along the minus strand of NW_027507764.1, from coordinate 39,653,357 downwards.
GTCGGCTGTGTCCAGGAGAGCGTGATAATATACAGGAGGCGAGGTGTTTGGGTTCTAACCATAAAAGTTTTTATTTCTCTGTAAATGTCCCATAAAGTACCTCTATGTCCTGAGACACTTAGCATTGGACTTACTAAAAACTGAATTTTAAACAAGTTACATGAGTTTAGGCAAATGAGGGTTTAATCAGAGTTATGAATAAATATATTAAGTTTCAATAAATTAGAACAACAAACCAAATGAGGAAATTGAATGCTAGCAGTGCTCTTCCCCTCCTAGCATGTATCTAATGATTTTCATATACCAAGAAAAGAAAATCCCCCTTCATTGGGACTTAATAGGCAACAACCACACATATGTGAATTCGAAAATATAATTTATTGGGTGGACATAAATATAATTTAAGGGGTGCTTTAAGTGCACCCCTTGTTTCCCCCAGCCTCTCACCTCTAATCAAGGTCCCTAAGGACCGGATCACGCTTGAGGGGTGGTTGGTAAGCAATCTTCCACCTCTTATAAATACAACCTCCGGGACATCAGCTATTTCCTCCAATATCTACAGTCCGTTTAATATATAAGAGAATAAGGGGGCCGCCAATGTGTAGTAAAGTTAATCCACTTTATTGATAAAAAATATCCACACTTACATTACAATGTAGAAAAGATGTAAACAACGGGGGCTTCCGGTCTCGGCCGTGACCGGAAGTGACAATCGACACCTAAACTCCTCCCTGACGTGTTGCGTCACATACCACGTGACTTTCTCACGCACTTAAAGCACTGAAAGCACTGAAGGTTGGAGGAACGGTGTATATTGCACTTATTGCTCACATTGCATGATTACCATCATCTGTTGGACGGATTGCACATTTTTCTGAGTGGACTGTTTGCATTTTGCACTGGATATTTATTTTTAACTTATTGGAGTTTTTAAGATGTTCATTTTTCTGACATAAATACGTTATGCGATTTGCACCTTTTGCACTATTGCATGGATTTATTGATTGATTAATTTTGTCATATTGATATTTTGATGCACTTTACTATTGGTACTATATCATATTGATACTTTTATGCACTTTTCTGCTTTGCACTTTGTTTTGCACATTTTTATGCACTGTATGAATTTATATTTATATAATTCTTATTAATATATTTATATTGTTTTGGAGAGTATACATTTAGTAACATTTTAGTTAGCGCCACATAAAACACCTCCCGTATCTGTATTTTGAGTGTAGAGAACACTTTTATATGTGAGCAGCTTTCTACAGATCTTACCTAGTTCTTCTAGCGAGGTTGTGCGCAACAGTATTTATCCATTTTTACATGACAAAAAGATTATTGTTACTCTCCGGTACAATGTAGTCTCCGGCACCCGACGCGTTTTTGGTTCAAGCACCTTCGTCGGGGGTATTTAATAAGAATGTATGCAGTCATGATTTTTTCTTACATGCAAAATGTTCCACCATGCAACTTGGAAAAATGAATGAGGCACTGCCAGCGGGGGTATCAGTGGATGCCCACCAAGGGCACCAATAGTATATGAGAATAACAGAAAAAAAGGACTTGCCTATTGAAATTTGCCTGATGATCACAAAGAGTCATACGTGGCGAATTGCCAACGAGGTTTGTAAATTATGAGTAATAGCGCTATCCGAAGCCTTAAATGTGGCTTCTTATACATATGTAGCAGCACACTCCAAGTCCTTTTACATTAGACCTCCTTATAAGCACGGGACCCTCTGTCCAAACTTCACCCCCAAGCACTGCAGAGACTCAGAACTCATCTTTGTCTCTTCTCTGGAATAGGTGGTCATCAGTGATGCAGAGGTTGACCTTTATATGGTCAGACCACCTCAGGGGTGGGTCTTTGACATCATGCAATCGCAAGATGTTTTCTTTAAATATTTCAGTAAAAAAAACAAAAAAAAACACACTCTGGTTAATTTTAGGACACACAAATGCAATATATTCCCCAATTTTTTTTTGGTAAAATATAAAAAGATGAGGTAGCACTGAGTAAATAGATACCCAACGTGCCAAGCCTTAGAAACTGTGAATGCCCATGAAATGGTCACAAACTTTGGTACTGCCAATTTTGGCAGTAAAAGAATTAAAGGGTTGGTTCGCCTAAAACTGATGCTTCTGTGTTTGGTATTTGCTGGAGAATTTAATCATCTGACAACTTCTTTTATCCCCTGGAAATTCTATGGGCAAAACCTCTGTGCTGAGTTTCAGGGCATGCACCCCAGTTATGCCCAATATGATGGGTTCCCACCATCCCTGTGTTGCGTTCCTGGGTCTGTACATCTGCTGTGCCCATTAACAGGGGTTACCGTTATCCCTGAACTGAGTTAGTGGGTCTGTACATCGGCTGTGCCCATTATGTGGGGCTCCCACCATCCCTGTGCTGAGTTCCCATGTCTGCACACCTTCTGTGCCCATTATGAGGGGTTACCACCATCCCTGTGCTGAGTTCCCAGGTCTGCAGACTTGCTGTACCCATTATGAGGGGTTCCCACTATCCCTGTGCTGAATTCCTGGGTCTGTACACCCGCAGTGACCATTATGAGGGGTTCCCATCATCCCTGTGCTTAGTTCCTGGGTCTGTACACCTTCTGTGCCCATGATGATGGGTTCCCACCATCCCTATCCTGAGTTCCCATGTCTGTACACCTGCTGTGCCCGTTACGAGGGGTTCCCATCATCCCTGTGCTGATTTTCTGGGTCTGTACACCAGCTGTGCCCATTATGAGTGGTCCCATCATCCTTGTGTTGAATTTCTGGGTCTGTACACCAGCTGTGCCCATTGTGAGGGGTTCCCACCATCCTTTTGCTGAATTCCTGGGTCTGTACACCTGCTGTGCCCATTATAAGGGGTCACCACCATTTCTGCGCTCAGTTCCTGGGTCTGTATGCCTACTTTACCCATTATACAGAGCTCTTACCATCCCTGAGCTGAGTTCCTGGAGCTGAACACCAGCTGTGCCCATTATGGGGGGTTCCCACCATCCCTGTGCTGAGTTCACAGGTCTGTACATCTGTTGTGCCCATTATAAGAGGTTCCTACCATCCCTGTGCTGAGTTCCAGAGTCTACACATCTGCTGTGTTCATTTTGAGGGACTCTCACCATCCCTGCTGTGAGTTTCTGGGTCTCTACCCCTGAAGGTGAGCAGCAACATCCAAACCTATTAGGTGGTCAGGATCACAGTTGGAAATGATGGACGGAAGATCTCATATAAAACATAGGAGAAGTCGGGGGCCTGACTCCTGTACCTAGAGCTAAATTACAATTTTTGGAAGGATCGATCCTTACTAATTAGCCACCATAATAATTATTATGACCAGCTACATGTATTTGTCTTTTCAGATTTATTGCCCTCGACTGGTTATTACAGTGTCACCTGAATGGCATTGATAAGGATTTCAACTTAATAGCATCCCGACAATCGCCCATCTGTCAGGATGGCTTCCCCTAGCTGTAAAGTGGCACTTTCCTGGATGTAACGATTCCTTTCCTCTGTTATATTGGAGATTTCCTCCCCGATATTCTCAGGAGGTGACCTTGTGCCATTTTTGCCACTCCGGGGGCGGCATTTACGGAGGACGCGCTTTTGTTTGGGCTCTCTGCGTCTCGCTGATATACTTGACAGTCCAGTTCCATCCTGCCAGCTCCCACAATGCGGCGTGCGAAGAATAGGAGATCATTACGCTCCCTCTTATTTCCAGAAGCTTCCAGGAAGCCGCGACTTGTCTTCACAGCAGTAATAGAATTGTTCACACCTCCACAAAGTGCTCCAGGACAATTCTGACATGAGCCGCCGTCGTTGAGAAATGCCAATTTTTTATTCCGTAATAAGTGTTACAACTCTCCGGCCTTATTTGGATGAGCCCCGGAGCGCCGCAATCATACCGCGGGTCTCTCTGGCTTGGCAGTAAATGAATTTAAAGGCGCACTCCTTGACATAAAACATTGATTCAAGCATGTTTTGTTAACTCTTCTCACTCTCCTTCCGCATTGATACCAATGGGAGGCGAATCTGTCAAATCAAAAATGCCCATTTTCTGGCAAGGGGGTGTCAAAATAATAGCATAGGGTGGGCACTGCCCAGGGGAACTGCCCAGGGGAACATGTAACAATGCAAAATAAATAAAGGAATAAAAGGAAAAAAGTGTTTAAAATTGGCGGCAAATGATCAATCTATCTATCTATCTATCTATCTATCTATCTATCTATCTATCTATCTATCTATCTATCTATCTATCTATCTATCTATCTATCTTTCTCTAATATCTTCCCTTCTCTCTCTATTCTACCTACTTATTATTCTCTCCCGTCTTTCTTTCTTTCTTTCTTTCTTTCTTTCTTTCTTTCTTTCTCTCTCTCCCATCTTTCTTTCTTTCTCTTTCTTTCTGTTCCATCCTTTTTTCTCTCTCTCTCTCTCTATCTCCCATATTTTTTCTTTCTTTTCTTCCTTCCTTCCTTTTCTTCTTTCTCTTTCTCTCTCTCTCCTATCTTTCTTTCTTAACTTTCTGTCCCATAATTTTTTTCTCTCTCTCTCCCATCTTTTTTTTCTTTTTTTCCTTTCTCTCTCTTTCTCCCACCTTTACTTTTTTTTTCCTTTCTCTCTTTCTTTCTTTCTTTCTTTCTTTCTTTCTTTCTTTCTTTCTTTCTTTCTTTCTTTCTTTCTTTCTTTCTCTCTCTCCCATCTTTCTTTCTTTCTTTCTTTCTTTCTTTCTTTCTTTCTTTCTTTCTTTCTTTCTCTCCCATCTTCCTTCCTTTCTCTCCTCTCTCTTTTCCTCCCATATTTCTTTCTTTCTTTCTGTCCCATAATTTTTTCTCTCTCCCATCTTTTTTTCTTTCTTTTTTTCTTCCTTTCTCTCCCTCTTTCTCTCTCTTTTTCTCCCACCTTTCTTTCTTTCTCTTTCTTCCATCTTTCTTTCTTTCTTTCTTTCTTTCTTTCTTTCTTTCTTTCTTTCTTTCTTTCTTTCTCTCTCTCCCATCTTTGTTTCTTTCTTTCTTTCTACATCTAAAATATCACTTTTTCCTTCTATTGAGCCTTTAACTACCCCTCCATAATAAAACTGTTTTCTGGAAGGCCCTGGAGGGGAGCACTCCCCGAGCCCCTTCAAATACAATAGTACTGACCAACCGGATTCCTATACTGACCATTACACACTACACTGACCACTATACTATACTGTCCACTACACTGACCACTATACTATACTGTCCACTACACTGAGAACTACACTGACCACTATACTATACTGTCCACTACACTGACCACTATACTATACTGTCCACTACACTGAGAACTACACTGACCACTATACTATACTGTCCACTACACTAACCACTATACTACACTGTCCACTATACTATACTGTCCACTACACTACACTGATCACTATACTATACTGTCCACTACACTGAGAACTACACTAACCACTATACTATACTATCCACTAAACTGACCACTACACTATACTGTCCACTACACTGACCACTATACTATACGATCCACTATACTATACTGTACACTACACTATACTGACAACTACACTGTCCACTATACTGTCCTCTACACTACACTGACCACTATACTGACAACTATATTGTTCACTATACTGACTACTACACTGAGAAATATACTGTCCACTACACTACACTGTTCACTACACTGACCACTATACTACACTGACCACTATACTGTCCACTACACTACACTGACAACTATATCGTCCACTACACTATACTGTCCACTACACTGACCACTATACTGACTACTACACTGAGAAATACTTTCCGATACACTAACCACTACACTACACTGAGAACTACAATACACTGACCACTATACTATACTGACCACTACACTACACTAACCACTATACTGTCCACTACACTGACCACCATACTACACTACACTGACCACCATACTACACTACACTGACCACCATACTACACTACACTGACCACTATACTGTACTGACCACTACACTACGCTGACCACCATACTACACTACACTGACCACCATACTACACTACACTGACCACTACACTACACTGACCACCATATTACACTACACTGACTCTCTCCCCCCCCCCCCCCCCCGGCCAGTAACACGACTCTCACTCACCTTCTTGTCTGACTCTGGCTGGCCTGCATGGTGCATCAGTGCGGAGGATGGGAGAAGACAGCAGCGGCTCACAGCTTCTCCCCCGCTCTCTAGCTGCCATGTTCAGTGTCCAACGCAGCGCACTGTGATTGGGTGTATGGGGGGTTATGTGCGGAGGGGGGACTTCAGGAGCGATCACAGACAGGCCAGCCCTACGCCTCACATGACCCCCATGCGCTATTCAGAGGGCGCTGGACACTGAACATGGCAGCCGGAGCGCGGGGGACACAGGCATTTAAAATTAGGTGGAGGCAGCCAGTGACACATACTGGCGCCCCCCTAAATCTCGCGCCTGGGACCATGGCACCCCCTGCACCCCCCCACGCTACGCCACTGCCAGTGTTCTGGCATATAGTTTCCTGCCATCGGATACTGTCTGCCCCGTACTGCACATGCGCATCGCTTGCATAGTACGAAGCAGAAGAAGCTTTGGAAAATCTCAGAAGATGAATGGCGCCTGCGCCGTGAGTCGAAGTGGTAGCCCCACCATCCAAGCGGACATAGGGCTGCCGATATTAGAGGGCCTCTCGCGGGCTCGCTACGCTTTGGGCTCGGCCTCGCTGCGCTCGGCTCTTTTTATTCTAACTCTATGTCCACTTGGATGGTGGGGCTAGAACCTGGACTCACGGCGCAGGCGCTGTTCATCTTCGGCTATTTTCGGAATCTGTGTGTGCTGTGTACTGCACATGTGCAATATACAGCGGACACTATCCGATGGGGGACACTATATGATAGGCAGGGCTGGACTTACCATTGGGCTTGACTGGGCTCAAGCCCATGGGCCCAGCCCAATAGGGGGCCCCGCTGAGATACATAGCCGAGTGTACTCGGCTCAGCTCTGCTCACAGTCACGTCCAGTCCCGCCCTATGATGGACAAAACACAGGGACTGGGCGTGACTGAGCCAAGCGGAGTACACTCGGCTACTCTCGGCTCTGCTCGGGACTGCGAGAGGACCCGAGAGCCACCGAGAGGACCCGAGAGCCGCCGAGAGGACCCGAGAACCGCCAAGAGGACCCAAGAGCCGCCGAGATACACCGGACTCTGTATCTCGGCGGCACCATTTTTAAACTTCAAGACTGCAATGACAAGGCTGCAAATGACACTGGGGCAAGGCTGCAAATGACAAGGCTACACTGACAAGGCTGCAAATGACACTGGACAAGGCTGCAGATGGATGGGCAAGGCTGCAGATGGACACTGATAAGGCTGCATTGATGGGCATTTAAATGTAAGTTTTTTTCCCTAAACTTCCCTCCAAACTTGGGGTGCGTGCTATATGCCGATAAATGCGGTAATGTATAGAAGGTAGGGCTCGAAAGCGACTGAAGCCCAGGGGCCCCCACCACCCTAAGTCCTGCCCTAATGATAGGACACCGGGAAGGCCATGGAAGGTCTATGAGGTTTGCTCAAGACATTTAGATGTTTCTTTAGGGCGTACCTGAAATATCACTTTTCTTAGGGCGTACCTGAAATATCACTTTTTCATCCTTTAACTGCCCCTCTATAATAAAAGGTTATCTGGAAGGCCCAAGACATTTAGATGTTTCTTAGGGTGTACCTCATATGTCCAATGTCCGTTACATAGCCATGATCTCAAGACACCCACCGCCACCAGTCTCCAACTTCATCTTAAATATCGAATTTTCATCATTCTGGCCCTTTAACCCCCTTTCGATAGTAGACAGATCATCCGGTAAATGCAAGCAAGGAAAAATTACAAACAGGGCGGCATCCAGCAGACACATCGTAATTACGACATCAGTCGGGACTAGGGAGTGGATGTCCATTGACCCTAAACACATACTACTAGAAATAGATACTCTCTTACGCTACAACAACACAATAAAAACACAAACACAATACGAAAATCCCCCAAAGAGGCATTAAACGGACAACACAATAATGGCGAGCAAGGTGAGACACTGTACAGGAAAACATACAGTAGGGGCTTTAAAACGACCCGTCAGGAGGAAGAAAACCACCTCAGGGGACACATTCCTCGGTTATAGGAAAATTCCAGCAGTAGAATCCCAGACAAAGATAATTGCATCTTGCATAATCAAATAAACAGCAAGAGCGGCTCATACCTCTGGAGGAAGAGCGTTGTCACAGGACGGCACCTGGGATTCGAGCAAATACCTGACTAAATAAGGGGGTGGCTCGCTGGCTGAAGACAAGACAAACTACCAGATAGAATTCAGGAGCGGTAATTGTATATTATTGCTCCCTATTTTTTTATTCATTTTTTTTTTTTTTTATAGTTTGATATTACTGATGATTACATTGTTTAAAATAAAGACTTTTGCATAGCAGGGCATTTCTTGGCATGTAATAATATAAGTGCAGACTTTTTTGTTGTAGACTTGGCCCTGGGTGAAGTGATTGGCCTCAGGTGATACACAGAGATGAAACAAATCCTCCAACATAAGTTGTTCCTGTTTATCTGCAGTTTTCTCTTCTCTACAACGTTTCCAAGTCCAGAATTTATACAGCTTGTCTGAGAGTTCACAAAAAAGGGGGGCGGAGACATGGGCGTCCACAGAACTTTTTTCGGAGGGGGGGCCTCATTTTAGGGTCACCCACATGGGCGTCAGCAGAACTTTTTTCGGGGGGGGGGCCATCATTTTAGGGTCACCCATACACCTCCCCTTTTCAACAATTACATGATCACATTATCATGGTCAGAGACTGCAGACGTAGTACAGTCCCTAGGATAAGTAATGGATAATGGCCAACGGGCCTTCTTACCAGACCCTGCGAAACTACAGCAGTGATCCCTTCGGCTGGAGGATCGCTCACTTTGGGTTCCCTGGGGGCCACTCTGGTCAGTAGTGTAGCATGTCTGTACCCTGGTAGTGGCTCAGTTTTTCTCTCTCTGGTGATGCTGGGCAGCGTTTCTCTCTCTGGTGTCACTGGGCAGCATGGCTCTCTCTCTGGTGGTGCTGGGTAGCGTTTCTCTCTCTGGTGTCACTGGGCAGCATGGCTCTCTCTCTGGTGGTGCTGGGTAGCGTTTCTCTCTCTGGTGTCACTGGGCAGCGTGTCTGTCTCTCTGGTGGTGCTGGGCAGCGTGTCTGTCTCTCTGGTGGTGCTGGACAGCATGGCTCTCTCTCTGGTGGCGCTGAGCAGCGTGTCTGTCTCTCTGGTGGTGCTGGGCAGCGTGGCTCTCTCTCTGGTGGTGCTGAGCAGCGTGTCTGTCTCTCTGGTGGTGCTGGGCAGCGTGTCTGTCTCTCTGGTGGTGCTGAGCAGCGTGTCTGTCTCTCTGGTGGTGCTGGGCAGCGTGTCTGTCTCTCTGGTGGTGCTGGGCAGTGTTGCTCTATCTCTGGTGGTGCTGAACAGCTTGTCTGTGTCTCTGGTGACTCTGGGCAGCGTGTCTGTCTCTCTGGTGGTGCTGGGCAGCGTGGCTCTCTCTCTGGTGGTGCTGAGCAGCGTGTCTGTCTCTCTGGTGGTGCTGGGCAGCGTGTCTGTCTCTCTGGTGGTGCTGGGCAGTGTGTCTGTCTCTATGGTGGTGCTGGGCAGTGTTGCTCTATCTCTGGTGGTGCTGAACAGCTTGTCTGTCTCTCTGGTGACTCTGGGGAGCGTGTCTGTCTCTCTGGTGGTGCTGGGCAGCGTGTCTGTCTCTCCTGTGGCGCTGGGCAGCGTGGCTCTCTCTCTGGTGGTGCTGGGCAGTGTGTCTGTCTCTCTGGTGGTGCTGGGCAGCGTGTCTGTCTCTCTGGTGATGCTGGGCAGTGCGTCTGTCTCTCTGGTGGTGCTGGGCAGCATGGCTCTCTTTCTGGTGGTGCTGGGCAGCGTGTCTGTCTCTCTGGTGACGCTGGGCAGCGTGTCTGTCTCTCTGGTGGTGCTGGGCAGCGTGGCTCTCTCTCTGGTGGTGCTGGGCAGCGTGGCTCTCTCTCTGGTGGCGCTGGGCACAGTGTCTGTCTCTCTGGTGGTGCTGGGCAGCTTGGCTCTCTCTGGTGGTGCTGGGCAGCGTGTCTGTCTCTCTGGTGGTGCTGGGCAGCGTGTCTGTCTCTCTGGTGGTGCTGGGCAGCGTGGCTATCTCTCTGGCTTCCGCCCAGCACACTCCTCGTTCTTTGTTCTGTAGCACTCTCTCCCTCAGCTTTTTTCCAGGATGCAGTCTCTCAATCTCTATTTTGATCGAGCTGTAGCCTCCTCCCTGTGAAAAATGGGGCAGCCAATCTTTGGGACTACATGTCCCATGATGCTCTCCTAGTCTCCTTTGATTGGCCCTCAGTTATGGCCAATAGGGAAGGAACGGTACGAGCAGGAAGCTGGGCGGGGAACCTGCTGACAGCCGCTGTCTCTTGTCCCTGACAGGAGAAAGGAGGGGCGAGTGGGGAAACATTCGATAGCCGGCAGCTTGCCTTTCTCCTGTCACACTACACTGATGGGGGGCTTGACAGCACAGCTTGATGGTGTCACCCCACTGGCGGATGGCACCTGGGTGCGGGCTGCCCACACCCGGATAGCGATGCAACTGTGCTGAATTTAAGATCTGATCCCTGATTCCAGGGGGGGGGGGGCACTTGACACCCCTTGCCCCTACCTGCGGACGCCCATGGGTGGAGAGCTGAAGTTACATCAGTGAGGAGAGCTCTGAGAGCTGATTGGAGGGGAGGGACACACCCCCTTTCACCCAGAATATAAGAATCGAGTCAAGGCTGTCAATCAGCTGGCGGTCCCTCCCCTGTCACCACTTTTCTTTTGGTGGCAGGAAAACTTGTCAGATGTAAGCAGAGGAATGGAGCATCAAACAAAACTTACACTTTGTGGTTTAGAGTAAGTCAAGTACTCACTATAGAGGGATAAGCTTTGTTCATATTTCATGTCTGGGGTTTACAACCACTTTAACTACTTGCCGACCGCCTCCTGCAGATGCACTGTACATGTCTGTACGTCCTTTCCTGCAGTAGCCACCCACGATCATTCCCAGGAGAAGCCGAACGGTAAACTAGGGGTGATGTAAACAAGGCAGATCATTGTTCAGATGGGAGAAGATGGAGACCTTGTGTTCTTGCTAAGCAGGAACACAGATCTCTGTATTTCCACAGTAAAAGCACCCCCCCCACCCCCTACAGTTAGCAAGCACCCCCTAGGAATACATTTAACTCTTTGATCGCCCCTGGTTTTAACCCCTTCCCTGAAAGTATCACTTGTACAGTGTATTAACACTGATCACTGTATTAGTGTCCCTGGCCCCTAAAAAAGTGTTAAAAAAAATGTCAGTTAGGTGTCGGATTTGTCACAATGTGACAGTCCGGCTAAAGATTGCTGATTACTAGTAAAAAAAAAATGTAATAAATAAAAGTTCCATAAAAATATCCCATAGCTTGTAGACGCCATAACTTTTACTCAAAGCTATCAATATACACTTATTGGGATTTTTTTTTTTTTTTACCAAGAATAAATTGATGGTAAATTGATGAAGAAATTTAATTTTTTAAAATGTTTTATTGGATATGTATTATAGCAGAACATTGACCGTCTATTTTTGTTTTTAGTGTAAAAAAAAAAAACCCCCAGAAAATGTTATCAAATACCACTAAAAGAAAGTGGGGAAAAAAAGGACAAAAATGTTATTTGGGTACAAAGAAAAAAAAAGGTTCATTTGCATTGTATAAAAAAGGCTGTATGATCCTGCCTTCTCTGATCCTCCCCTTCTTCCACTGTCCCCAAGCCATCTTATAGTACAGATCCTTGGAGGCACTCTGCACATACTCAGTTTTGTGTGTATTGCTAGAAAGTTGTTTTTTTTTCTTGGGAGAGTGCATGCGATCAGCACATGGCCATCCAGCACTGTTCAGACAGAGGGTCAGGGGTCCTGCAGCCTCATAGGACAGTCAGAGGAGAATGAAAACTCATCCTACGAGCTTTAACCACTTGCTTACTGGGCACTTAAACCCCCCTCAGTCCCAGACCAATTTTCAGCTTTCAGCGCTGATGCACTTTGCATGACAATTGCGTGGGCATACAACACTGTACCCAAATGAAATTTTTATCATTTTTTTCCCACAAATAGAGCTTTCTTTTGGTGGTATTTAATCACAGCTGGGAGTTTTATTTTTTGCTAAACAAACAAAAAAAGATGCAAAAAAAAATCATGTTTAATAGTTTGTTATAAAATTTTGCAAACAGGTCATTTTTCTCCTTCATTGAACTGCGCTGATGAGGCAGCACTGATAGGCTGGACTGGTGGGCACTGATAGGCTGCATTGGTGGGCACTGATAGGCTGCATTGGTGGGCACTGATAGGCTGCACTGGTGGGCACTGATAGGCATAGTTAAGGCGGCACTAATAGGCACAGATAAGGCGGCACCGATGGGCACAGATAAGGCGGCACTGATGGGCAAAGACGAGCACAGATAAGATGGCACGGATGGGTGGCACAGATAGGTGGCACGGATGAGTGGCACTAAGGGGCACTGATAGGTACCACTGATAGATGGGACTGATGGGCACTGATAGGTGGCACTGATAGGTGGCTCTGATAGGTGGCACTGCTGGGCACTGATGGGCGGCACTGCTGGGCACTGATGGGCACTGATGGGCAGCACTGCTGGGCACGGATATGTGGCACTGGGGTGCAGCACCTTTGTTGAGGCAGATTGTGGGCACTGCTGGGTGGCACTGTGGGCACTGCTGGGTGGCACTGCTGGGTGGCACTGTGGGCACTGCTGGGTGGCACTGTGGGCACTGCTGGGTGGCACTATGGGCACTGCTGGGTGGCACTGACAGGGGGGACACATTTTTTATTCATGTGGCAAAGCAGGGGGCAGGTGGGCACTGGCAGGGGGCAGGTGGGCACTGGCAGGGCTGGCCGTGATCGGGACTGATGTCCCGATCACGGCCGCCGGTGATCGGCTTTTTTTTTCTCCTCGTGCTGGAATAAGGAGGAGGAATAATAGCCGATTACCGGCTTCATTATATCACATGATCAGCTGTCATTGGCTGACAGCTGATCACGTGATAAGGGGTCGGGATCGACCCCTTGCACGGATCGATGATAAGGCGAGTCTCGTAGACTCGCCGATCACAGAGCGCGCCGCTCGTGCACGGGACGACGTCAATAGACGTAGTCCCGGCAAAGGAGATCCGCGCTGTAGCTGTCATTCGGCTATAGCGCGGGTCTCAAGTGGTTAACCAGACACTGATAGATGTCACAAGACTGCTATATACTGCTGATGAGAAAAGGTATTTAGCAGTTTATATTTACTAAAATAATTGCATTTTCATGTTCCGTGTACTGTGGGAGACCAGATATAGTGAGTGCAGGCTCCTGGGTTTAGGAACACTTTAAAGAAGATTAACAAATATGCATATTTAATACATTGTTACATTGGTCCAACTTTAATTAATGTAATATGTATATACCATACCAGTGGGATCCCTCTGGAAGCTGCAAATCACTGTATAGACACTGCTACTACATGGCTAATCAAGAGATCTCCACTAGGTTCTGGGTCCCGTGCTGAGCTGCTGCCCTGCCCACATTGTGAACACGGGAGGTCGGCTGCTAGACACGGGTACCATTAAGAGAATGATTTGCATTTTATGAATGGATGCGAAGCATTCTCTGATTGGACGAGGTGGGGAGTGTGGCACCACCACCCCTGTTTCTCCACCTCGACCACTGAAGCCCCGGACCATTTGCCTGGCCAAAGACCAGAGCCCTTTTTTGCAATTCGGCACTGTGTCATTTTAACTGACAATTGCGCGGTCGTGCGACGTGCCTCCCAAACAAAATTGCCGTCCTTTTTTACCCACAAATAGAGCTTTCTTTGGTGGTATTTGATCACCCCTGCGTTTTTTATTTTTTGCGCTATAAACAAAAAAATAGCGACAATTTTGAAAAAAACGCATTCTTTTTTACTATAATAAATATCCCCCAAAAATATATAAAAATACATTTTTTTTCTCTCAGTTTAGGCCGATATGTATTCTTCTACATATTTTTAGTAAAACAAATTGCAATAAGTGTTTATTGATTGGTTTGCACAAAAGTTATAGCGTTTACGAAATAGGGGATAGATTTATGGCATTTTTATAATTCTTTTTTTTTACTAGTAATGGCGGCGATCAGCGATTTTTATTGTGACTGCGACATTATGGCAGACGGATCGGACACTTTTGGAGCGATTTTGGGACCATTCCCATTTATACAACGATCAGGGCAATTAAAAATGCATTTATTACTGTGTAAATGTGACTGACAGTAAAGGGGTTAACCACTAGGTGGTGTTGTAGGGGTTAAGTGTGTCCTAGGGAGTGATTCTAACTGTGGGGGGGAGGGGCTATGTGTGACATGACACTGCTCACCGCTCCCGATTACAAGGAGCAGTGATCAGTGACACTGTCATTAGGCAGAACAGGGAGATGCTTGTTTACATTAGCATCTCCCCGTTCTTCCTCTCCGTGAGACGATCGTGGGTATCCCCACGGCGCTCGAGTCCTTACGGAGCTTGTGGCGGGCTCCCGCATGAGCATGCAAACCGCTTCTTAAAGGGCAACGTACAGGTACGTTAATCTGCATGTACGTGCCCTTCTGACGACGTATATCGGCGTGAGCCGGTTGGGCAAGCAGTTAATGGGGGGGGGGCTGGGTACTCGTTGGGGACTTTTTTTCACAGCATCTTCACACAGGAATAGACTAGACTAGACATGTGCACTGCCGAAAAATTTTGTTCATTTTCGTTTCATCCGTTTATTTTATTTTTTTCGTTTTTTGGGTCATTGATCACAACTCGTAAATTCGAAAATTCGAAAATTCGTACATCCGAAAATAAGAAAGAAAATGCAAAATTCGAAATAATAACTAACTATTAAATTATAGGTATTGGAATTTCCTTTCCAATTTGGCTGTTAGTGAACGTAATGAATACCGAATTTAACCCGAAGTTACGAATTATCCGAAAAAACAAATGTTGCATCTAAACAAAGGGAACGTAATGAAATAATAATTAATTCGTAAATAATTAAATTCTAAAAATGTATAAATTCGAAAATCCGAAAATCCGAAAAAAAGAAAGAAAATCTGAAAATTCGAAAAGATTAACTAACTAACTAATAATAACTATTAAATTATAGGTATTGGAATTTCCTTTCCAATTTGGCTGTTAGTGAATGTAACAAATATAAATTTACCCGAAGTTCCGAATTATCTGGAAGAACGAATGCTGCATCTAAACTAATGGAACGGAACAAAATAATAATAAATTCGTAAATTCGTAAATTCAAAAATTCATAAATTCGAAAATCCGAAAATAAGAAAGAAAATGCAAAATTCTAAATAATAACTAACTATTAAATTATAGGTATTGGAATTTCTTTTCCAATTTGGCTTTTAGTGAATGTAACGAATACGAATTTAACCCGAAGTTACGAATTATCTGAAATAACAAATGTTGCATCTAAACAAATGGAACATAATGAAATAATAATTCATTCGTAAATTCTAAATTTCAAAAAATGTATAAATTCGAAAATCCGAAAATCCAAAAAAAAGAAAGAAAATCTGAAAATTCGAAAAGATTAACTAGCTAACTAATAATAACTATTAAATTATAGGTATTGGAATTTCCTTTCCAATTTGGCTGTTAGTGAATGTAACAAATATAAATTTATCCGAAGTTCCGAATTATCTGGAAGAACGAATGCTGCATCTAAACAAATGGAACGGAATGAAATAATAATAAATTTGTAAATTCAAAAATTCATAAATTCGAAAATCCGAAAATAAGAAAGAAAATCCAAAAATAAGAAAGAATAACTAACTAATAATAACTAACTATTGAAATATAGGCATTGGAATTTTCTTTCCAATTTGGCGGTTAGTGAATGTAACGAATACAAATTCATCCGAAGATGCAAATTATCTTAAATAACGAATGGTGTATCTAAACAAATGGAACAGAATGAAATAATAATAAATAATACTAATAATAAAAAGTTTTTATTATTGTTATTTATTATTATTAATTTGTTACATTCCATTTGTTTAGATACGGAATTCGTTATTTTGGATATTTCATAACTTCGGATAAATTTGTATTTGTTACATTCACTAACAGCCAAATTTGAAAGGAAATTCCAATACCTGTAATTTAATAGTTAGTAATAGCTAAGTTATTATTTGTTATTTATTATCTCAGCTTTTCAAATTTTGGGGTTTTCGGAATTTCGAATGTTGAATCTCCAAATGTATGAATTTTTGAAATTATGAATTTTCGATTTTTTTTCGACTTTAGGAATTTTGGAATTTACGAATTTTGGAATTTACGAATTGTGGAATTTATGAATTTACAAATTTTTTAATTTAAGAATTTTCGAATTTACGAATTTTCAAATTTATTCCGAAAAATATAGCTAAATATAGTTTTCTTTTGGCGGTATTTGATCACCTCTGGGTTTTTTAATTTTTGTTAAAAAAAATTCAAAAAGACCGTATTTTATAAAAAAAAATACAAAACCGTTTTATTAATACATTTTGCAAACAGGTAGTTTTTTTTCCTTCATTGATGTACGCTGATGAGGCTACACTGATGGGCACTGATAGGCTGCACATGGGCACTCATAGGCTGCCCTGATGGGCATCGACAGGCTGCATTGATGGGCACTGATGAGGTGGCACTGGTGGGCACTGATAGGTGGCATTGGTGGGCACTGATGGGTGGCACTGAAGGGCACTAATAAGTGGCCGCACTCCAAGCAAATCTTGTGCCTTTTATTTGTAAAAACAGGATCACACTGTACAAGCCACAGCAAAGCAATACCAGCTAACGCGTTTCACACCACCAAAAGTGCTTACTCATAGCCTTTGCCTGCACCCAGGTCTCTTCATTCCTGGAGGAGAGGTTTTTTGTTCCTGTGGACCTGCCTGGAGTAGTAGTACCCCTTCTCTTCACTAATAGGTGGCACTGATGGAAGGCACTGATGGGCACTGATGGGTGCCAGTGATGGGCACTGATCGGCACTGGTAGGTGACACTGATAGACAGCACTGCTAGGTAGTACTGATGAGGCACTGATTGGCACCACTGGTGGGTATTGATAGGTGGCGCTTGTGGGCACTGATAGGTGGCACTGATTACTGGCACTTACATACTGTGGGCACTGATTGGTGGGCATTGTGGGCAGGCACTGAATTGTGGCACTGGCAGGTGATACTGGTGGGCACATATGAGGCTCTTCCTCTTCGGGACCGATGTCCCTTATACAGAAGCTGGTGATCGGCTTTTTTTCTCCTCACGCTGTCAGCATGAGAAGAAAAAAAAACGATTACCGATCTTCTGTATACATCACATGATCAGCTGTCATTGGCTGACAGCTGATCACATGGTACGGGGCCAAGATTAGATCTGTGATCACCTGAGTATTTTACTTAGCGTGCTGCACTTTATTTGAAACAAATATCTGATGCTAGAGCTGTTTTAATGCTTACATAAAAATTACAAATTATGATTGCAATTAAAATTAAAAATGATACATTTACATAAAATTTAATGAAATTTTATGTTATTTTATTTTGGTCAACAGATAAATATTCCCTCTTGTATTCTGTCTCTATACAGTGCCTTGAAAAAGTATTCATACCCCTTAAACTTTTCCACATTTTGTCATGTTACAACTAAGAACATAAATGCATTTTATTGGGATTTTATGTGATAGACCAACACAAAGTGTCACATAATTGTGAAGTGGAAGGAAAATGATAAATGGTTTTCAACATTTTTTTACAAATAAATATCTGAAAAGTGTGGGGGGCATTTCTATTCAGCCCCCTCTGATACCCCTAACTAAAATCTATTGGACCCAATTGCCTTCAGAAGTCACCTAATTAGTAAATGGAGTCCACCTGCATGTAATTTAATCTTAATATAAATACAGCTGTTCTGCGAAGCTCTCAGAGGTTTGTTAAAGAACCTTAGTGAACAAACAGCATCATGAAGGCCAAGGAACACACCAGACAGGTCAGGGATAAAGTTGTGGAGAAGTATAAAGCAGGGTTGGGTTATAAGAAAATATTCCAAGCGTTGAACATCTCACGGAGCTCTGTTCAATCCATCATCCGAAAATGGAAAGAGTATGGCACAACTGCAAACCTACCAAGACATGGCCGTCCACCTAAACCGACCGGCCGGGCAAGGAGAGCATTCATCAGAGAAGCAGCCAAGAGGTCCATGGTGACTCTGGAGGAGCTGCAGAGATCCACAGCTCAGGGGGGAGAATCTGTCCACAGGACAACTATTAGTCGTCTCTCCACAAATCTGCCCTTTATGGAAGAGTGACAAGAAGAAAGACATTGGTGAAAGAAAGCCATAAGAAGTCCCATTTGCAGTTTGTGAGAAGCCATGTGGGGGACACAGCAAACATGTGGAAGAAGGTGATCTGGTCAGATGAGACCAAAATTAGACTTTTTGGCCTAAAAGTAAAACGTTATGTGTGGTGGGAAACTAACACTGCACATCACCCTGAACACACCATACCCACTGTGAAACATGGTGGTGGCAGCATCATGTTATGGGGATGCTTTTTTCAGCAGGGACAGGGAAGCTGGTCAGAGTTGATGAGAAGATGGATGGAGCCAAATACAGGGCAATCTTAGAAGAAAACGTGTGAGAGTCTGCAAAAGACTTGAGACCGGGGAGGAGGTTCACCTTCCAGCAGGACAACGACCCGAAACATACAGCCAGAGCTACAATGGAATGGTTTACATCAAAGCATATTCATGTGTTATAATGGCCCAGTCACAGTCCAGACCTGAAACCAATGGAGAATCTGTGGCAAGAGTTTAAAATTTCTGTTCACAGACGTTCTCCGTCCAATCTGACAGAGCTTGAGATATTTTGCAAAGAAGAATGGGCAGAAATGTCCCTCTCTAGATGTGCAAAGCTGGTAGAGACATCCCCAAAAAGACTTGCAGCTGTAATTGCAGTGAAAGGGGGTTCTACAAAGTATTGACTCCGGGGGGCGCCATACAAGTGTACCTCCCACACTTTTCACATATTTATTTGTAAAAAAAAATGAAAACCATTTATCAATTTCCTTCCACTTCACAATTATGTGCCACTTTGTGTTGGTCTATCACATAAAATCCCAATAAAAAACATTTACATTTTGCAATTAAAATTTCAATTTATTGATGAAAAAACAAGCATGGTACAAACATTTACATTTTGCCACTTTGTGTTGGTCTATCACATAAAATCCCCTCCCAACCCAAAATTTAAGTTTTTGGTTGTAACATGACAAAATGTGGAAATTGTCAAGGGGTATGAATACTTTTTCAAGGCACTGTATGTTTGATTAGCAGTCATGTTTTATTCGCCAATATTCTAGTTGCCAGGGGATACGGAAATAAAATCACTGTATGCCAGTAATATTGCTAACATTTGAATTCTATTTAATGCCAACAGGTCCTTTTTTTTTTCATTTTATTTAATAAAAAGCTGATACAGTTTGTATTACATTTCTTTTCAATCCTCAGAAGAGCCCCCTACTGGTAGAAAAAGAAAATAGATCTACAATATTCATGTCTCTGGCTGCATTTGCTTCACTTGGCTTTCTTCATCCTATTGTCATTTACTTTTAAACTTTGCTGAAGCCCAGGAAGAGCCGAGGAGGACAGAGCTTTGATTTCTGTCCCCTGTTCAGACTACAATGCACTGGTTTATTTATGATATATCCCTCTTCATGACAACAACGTATGTGCCAAGGCACCACTGGCGTGCCAACTAATCTGCAGATTTAAAAAAAAAAACTTTCCACTTCTTTCTTCTGATAAAGCAGACCCCCATTGTTATTTAATTGAAAAAAAAAAAAAAATAATAATAAATATGATTTAGTTCCTGACATATGCGGCGAGATGGAAGGTTGTGTGATAACGCACATTCCGGAAATCCCCATGGCGCTGTCTGTGCAGTCTGCTTCAATGGTTTGCAGTGGTAAAGGAACCAGGACCTTTGGAAAAATTTTGGAGACTGGTTCACATGACATCTTTCTCTTGGAATGAGACAATGGGAGCCCCTGGACCAACCCAGGCTGTGTGTTTGACCATTCTGGTATTACTGAGAGGGGTTGCTAACAGGGCTTAGTTTTGCCACTTGGCCATAGCCAAGGGTGCTATTGCCATAATTAGTAAGTCGGCATGGTTAAACACTTTGTTATCTAGCGCCAGGCCCTGCCTGAGCCGGCATCATGGGAAGACATCGAAAATGAGTGCCTCCCTTGAGATGCAAAGCACGACAAAGACTTCCAATCAGAATGGGCGCCTGCTGAAGAGTGACATCCCTTCTGATGTCCCCCAGCCACCTGCAGTCCCCCCCACTCCCTTGAGTACCGCCAGACTCCCGCCATGTCCCCTAGCCTTATGCCGCGTACACGCGATCAGGCTTTATGGCGGGAACTGTTGGATGTGAGCTTGTTGGCTGAAAGTCCGACCGTGTGTATGCTCCATCGAACATTTGTTGTCGGACTTTCCACAAACAAATGTTTGCTAGCAGGTTCTCAAATTCCCCTCCCCAAGAAAACTTTGTTCTCTGACTCTCCGATCGTGTGTACACAAGTGCGTCGCACAAAAGTTCACACATGCTCGGAATCAAGGACGAGCCGGAAGCGCTCGGTCTTGTAAAACTACCGTTCGTAATGGATATATCACATGACTTTTGAACTTGCTTTTCGTAAATTGTTGGCCAACATTTGTGTGACCGTGTGTATGCAAGACAAGTTGGAGCCAACATCCTTCAAACAAAAATCCGCGGTTTTGTTGTTGGAAAGTCCGATCGTGTGTACGGGGCATTAGAGCTGCACACAATGTAGCTGGCCTAGAGAAAAAATAGGCCAATTAGGCATTTATTAGTCAACGCCGACCTGTGGTGTCTCATGAATGCCATTCCCAAATTCCTGGTAAAGTGCTCCACTGGCTATATCATCTAGCATAATGCCCAGAGGACACTGTTGCTCCCGGGAGGTCTACAATCATTTATCATGGGATTCAATGGGCCTCAACTGTAAAACATAACTGCTCTAATAGGAAAACATCATCCCTTAGTCATCAGAACATGGAGGCAGCTCCAAGATGCTCAACTTTCTATACCACCAAGCTTTTCTATGCCACCAAGGCTAAAATGCATACAGGGCCCCCCCTACTAGCAATCTCCTTCTTTCTGGGGGATTGTGATGTGTTGGGGTTTTGTAGCTCAGTGGTAGTGCCAAAACAGTGAGTTTACTCCATACCAGAAATAGTTTTCAGAGCTTTCTTGACCACTTTTATTTAACCACCTTAATACCGGGCATTTACACCCCCTTCCTGCCCAGGCCAATTTTCAGCTTTCAGCACCGCCACACTTTGAATGACAATTGCGCGGTCATGCTGGCCACCCCGTGATCACTCCTCAGACAGCCAAAATGGGGATCTATGTATGTAAACAAACAGATTCCTGTTCTGACGGGGGGGGGGGGGGGGGTAGAGAGAGATCATCTGTTCCTAGTGACCAGGAACAGCAATCTCTCTCCTCCTCCAGTCAGTCCCCTCCCCACAGTTAGAACACATCTGGGGAACACATTTAACCCCTTGATCGCCCCCTAGTGTTCCTTCCCTGCCAGTGACATTTATGCCCTGTACACACAGTCGGAAATTCCAATGGAAAAAGTCCTATCGGATTATGTTGTCGGAAAATCCGATCGTGTGTGGGCTCTATCAGACTTTTTCTGACGCACAAAGTTTGAGAGCAGGATCTAAAATTTTCCGACAACAAAATCCGATCGCATAAATTCTGATCTTTTGTGTAGACAATTCCGACGGACAAAGTGCAACGTATGCTCAGAATAAACTAAGTCCTTGTACACACGGTCGGAGATTCCGACAGAATGTGTCCTATCGGACCGTTTTGTCGGATATTCCGACTGTGTGTGGTCTGCATCGGACTGTTTCCGTCGGAATATCCGGCAGACCAAGTTTTCCAACTTGCTGGTAAAATTTTCCGACAAAATGCTCCTATCGGACATACTCCGATCATGTGTAGCCTACTCCGATGGACAAAGTGTCACGCATGCTCAGATCAAATTACGAGACCAAAGCTATTGGCTACTAGCCTGAACGTAGTCCCGTCGTAACGAAATAACGTCATCAGGTTATGTACAATCGGATTTTCCGACAACTTAGTCCGACCGTGTGTATGCAACATCACTTCCGGACCTCTTCCGGAATTAATCCGTCGGAATTACTCCGATGGATTTGGTTGTCGGAATCTCCGACCGTGTGTACAAGGGCTTAGAGATGAAGGCTATTGGCTACTGGCCCCTTAATAGTCCCAATGTACGTGTTTGACGTCACCTTGTTCAAAACGATTGAATTTTCCAACCACTTTGTGCGACCGTGTGTATGCAACACAAGTTTCGGACAAAATCTGTCGGAAAAAATCAAGACGGATTTTGTGGTCGGAATGTCCGACTGTGTGTACAGGGCATTATACAGTAATCAGTGGCTATTTTTAGCTCTGATCGCTGTATGAATGTAAATGGTCCCAAAATCGAGACAAATTAAAAATAAAAATGCCATAAAAATATCCCCTATTTTGTAAACGCTATAACTCTTGCGCAAACCAATCAATAAAGGCTTATTGCAATTTTTTTTTTACCAAAAATATGTAGAAGAATACATATCGGCCTAAAATGAGGAAAACATTTTTTTTTATATATTTTTTGGGGATATATTTTATAGCAAAAAGTAAAAAATAACGCGTTTTTTTTTTTCAAAATTGTAGCTATTTTTTTTTGTTTATAACGCAAAAAATAAAAACCGCAAAGGTGATCAAATACCCCCAAAAGAAAGTTCTATTTGTGGGAAAAAAAGGACGTCAATTTTGTTTGGGAGCCACGCTGCACGACCGCTCAATTGCCAGTTAAAACGACGCAGTGCCGAATCGCAAAAAAACGCTCTCGGGCCTTTGGCCAGCCACATGGTCAGGGGCTTAAGTACTTCCCGACCAGCGCACGACGATGTACGTCGACAGAATGGCACGGGCAGGCATATTGGCGTACAGGTACGTCCAATATTCAATGCCGCCCTGCCACTCCCGCGCTGGTCGGGACCCCCGTGAGTCCGGTCGCGGGACCCGCGGACTCGATTGCCGCGGGCATCCCCGCGATCGTCTCACGGAGCGGCCGAATGGAGGAAATGCCGTGTAAACAGCATTTCTCCATTCTGCCTAGCAACTAGTGACGCTGATCTCTGCTCCATGTGATTGGAGCAGAGATCAGTGTTCACTAAATGAAAGCCCAACCCCCCCACAGTTAGTAACACACCCCTAGGAACACTTAACCCCTACACTGCAACCCACTGGTTAACCCCTTCACTGCCAGTGTCATTTACACAGGAATCACTGCATTTATATAGCAGTGATTACTGTATAAATGACAATGGTCCCAAAAATGTGTCAAAAATGTCCGATGTGTCCCCCACAATGTCGCAGTCACAATAAAAATCGCTGATCGCCGCCCTTACTAGTAAAAAAAAAAATAATAAAAAATTATTAATAAAAATGCTATAAAACTATCCCTATTTTGTAAACGCTATAACTTTTGCGCAAACCAATCAATAATCGCTTATTGCGATTTTTTTTACCAAAAATATGTAGAACAATACGTATCGGCCTAAACTGAGGGAAAAAAATGTTTTTTTTATATATTTTTTGGGGGATATTTATTATAACAAAAAGTAAAAAATAATGAGTTTTTTTCAAAATTGTCGCTATATTTTTGTTTATAGTGCAAAAAATAAAAACCGCAGAGGTGATCAAATACCACCAAAAGAAAGCTCTATTTGTGGGAAAAAAAGGACGTCAATTTTGTTTGGGAGCCACGTCGCACGACCGCGCAATTGTCAGTTAAAGCGACGCAGTGCCGAATCGCAAAAAGTGCTCTGGTCTTTGACCAGCAAAATGGTCCGGTCTGCAAGTGGTTGTAACTAGTGTAGTAAAACATTTGAACAGGGAGTCATCAATCCCCATTTTTGTGATGGTTGTTCATGAAATGGTTCTACCAGGTACATTACAATCTTCAGAATTTATTCTGCTTACTTTATAAACTAAAAAAAGTTCAGGAAATATATTGAGGGATTACAGGCACCTTCCAAAGATTTCTGTTAATCTTTCATGTACACCTTTCCTAGAAATAAAAAAGCTGTTGCTATTCCTTTATAAGCACATT
Organism: Lithobates pipiens; assembly: GCF_037356315.1. NCBI lineage: Eukaryota > Metazoa > Chordata > Amphibia > Anura > Ranidae > Lithobates > Lithobates pipiens. The sequence goes on along the minus strand of NW_027507764.1, from coordinate 39,628,970 downwards.
CGTAATAAATAAGCATACCTTCACTGAAATAATGATGTGTAAGTTATCTGAATAATCTAACTGCGTCATACAAACAAAAGATAATGGAAAACTCAGAAAACTATACATTTTACTAAGAAAATGTGGAAATTTCACTTCCTCTGGAAATTCATTTCTAGGGTCACCATTGAGACCGTCTTTGATTGACCTTCTACGTCTTACCATCAGTCCCCCCAAGATCCTTCAATATAAGGTGAGTTGCCATCTAGATAAAGGAAGGCCCGTAGATGTGGTGTATCTGGATTTTACAAAAGCATTTGACACAATTCCCCATAAACGTTTACTGTACAAAATAAGGTCTGTTGGCATGGACCATAGGGTGAGTACATGGGTTGAAAACTGGCTACAAAGGCGAGTTCAGAGGGTGGTGATAAATGGGGAGTACTCGGAATGGTCAGAGGTGGGTAGTGGGGTCCCCCGGGGTTCTGTGCTGGGACCAATCCTGCTTAATTTGTTCATAAACGACCTGGAGGATGGGGATGGGGTAAACAGTTCAATCTCTGTATTTGCGCACGATACTAATCTAAGCAGGGCATTCATTTCTTGGCAGGATGTGGAAACCTTGCAAGAAGATCTGAACAAATGAATGGGGTGGGCAACTACATGGCAAATGAGGTTTAACCACTTGAGACCCGTGCTATAGCCGAATGACGGCTACAGCGCGGATCTCCTTTGCCGGGACTACGTCTATTGACGTAGTCCCGTGCCCATCAGTGCCCAGCAGTGCCGCCCATCAGTGCCCAGCAGTGCCACCTATCAGAGCCACCTATCAGTGCCACCTATCAGTGCCCATCAGTCCCATCTATCAGTGGTACCTATCAGTGCCCCTTAGTGCCACCCATCCGTGCCACCCATCTGTGCCACCCATCCGTGCCATCTTATCTGTGCCCGTCTTTGCCCATCAGTGCCGCCTTATCTGTGACCATCGGTGCCGCCTTATCTGTGCCTGTTAGTGCCCACCAGTGCAGCCTATCAGTGCCCACCAATGCAGCCTATCAGTGCCCACCAATGCAGCCTATCAGTGCCCACCAGTGCAGCCTATCAGTGCCGCCTCATCAGCGCACTTCAATGAAGGAGAAAAATGAACCTGTTTGCAAAATTTTATAACAAACTATTAAACATCATTTTCTTTTTTTTTTTTTGCATCATTTTTTGTTTGTTTAGCAAAAAATAAAACTCCCAGCTGTGATTAAATACCACCAAAAGAAAGCTCTATTTGTGGGAAAAAAATGATAAAAATTTCATTTGGGTACAGTGTTGTATGCCCGCGCAATTGTCATTCAAAGTGCATCAGCGCTGAAAGCTGAAAATTGGTCTGGGACTGAGGGGGGTTTAAGTGCCCAGTAAGCAAGTGGTTAATGTAGAAAAATGTAAAATAATGCATTTAGGTGGCAAAAATATGAATGCAATCTATACACTGGGGGGAGAACCTCTGGGGGAATCTAGGATGGAGAAGGACCTGGTGGTCCTAGTAGATGATAGGGTCAGCAATGACATGCAATGCCAAGCTGCTGCTAACAAAGCAAACAGAATATTGGCATTAAAAAGGGGATCAACTCCAGAGATAAAACGATAATTCTCCCTCTCTACAAGACTCTGGTCCGGCAGCACCTGGAGTATGCTGTCCAGTTCTGGGCACCAGTCCTCAGGAAGGATGTACTGGAAATGGAGCGAGTACAAAGAAGGGCGAAAAGCTAATAAAGGGTCTGGAGGATATTAGTTATGAGGAAAGGTTGTGAGCACCGAACTTATTCTCTCTGGAGAAGAGACACTTGAGAGGAGATATGATTTCAATTTATAAATACCGTACTGGTGACCCCATAATAGGGAGAAAACTTTTTTTTAGAAGATTTTTTTTTTACATATATTTTTTCCAGAACACCATACTTGCAAGCCTCCCCACACAGGTGGAATGTGTTGTGGCAGTCAGGAATGCCATGGGGGGTGTTTTCCTGGCTGGGGTGGGGTCCCTTGCCTCAGCTCTAAAAACAGACAACCCTTTTGGGTGAAGCTCTGTTTTTAAGTAGAACTATAGGCAAAACTTTTTTTTTCAATTTGGATAGAGCGAGGATTATAACCTGTCAGATTGTTTTGCCATCTGTGTCTCATTGCAGAGATTTCCCTATGTCCTCCAAGAGCTGCTCATCTTTACGCAGCAGGAAATGTGGAGAGGGGGCGGTAATCACACAGTGTACAATATAATTTATGGATTCAGCCGGTGTCATGTGCTGTATGGAGGAGTGCTGACATGATAGGAGGGGGAGGGGTTTGTGAAAGGGGGGAGCTATTTATGCAGGGAAGTTAAATTGGGGGAGGGGGGATTTTTGCTAGGGGGAGGAATGGGGGGAGGCCTTTCCCTACTGACTCCTATCCTCTGTCCTGCTGACCTCTGTACCCTTCGCTACTGAATCCTGTCCTCTGTCCTGCTGACCCCTGTACACCGCCCTACTGACTACTGTCCTCTGTCCTGCTGACCCCTGTACACCGCCCTACTGACTACTGTCCTCTGTCCTGCTGACCCCTGTACACCGCCCTACTGACTCCTGCCCTCCGTCCTGCTGACCTCTGTACCCTTCCCTACTGACTCAAGTCCTTTATCCTGCTGACCCCTGTACTCTTCCCTACTGACTCTTGTCCTCTGCCCTTATGATCCTTATTCTCTGCCATACTGACTCCTGTACCCTGACCTACCGATTCCTGTCCTCTGTCTTGCTGACCCCTGTACCCTTCCCTACTGACTCCTGTCCTCCGACCTGCTGACCCCTGTCCTCTGCCCTTATGATCCTACTTCTGTGCCATACTGACCCCTGTACCCTGCCCTACTGACACCTGTCGTCTGTCCTACTGACTCCTGTCCTCCATCCTGCTGGCCCCTGTACCCTTCCCTACTGACTCCTGTCCTTCGTCCTGCTGGCCCCTGTACCCTTCCCTACTGACTCCTGTCCTCCGTCCTGCTGACCCCTGTGCCCTTCCCTACTGACTCCTGTCCTCCGTCCTGCTGACCCCTGTGCCCTTCCCTACTGACTCCTGTCCTCAGTCCTGCTGACCCCTGTACCCTTCCCTACTGACTCCTGTCCTTCGTCCTGCTGACCCCTGTGCCCTTCCCTACTGACTCCTGTCCTGCTGACCCCTGTGCCCTTCCCTACTGACTCCTGTCCTCTGTCCTGCTGACCCCTGTACCCTTCCCTACTGACTCCTGTCCTCCGTCCTGCTGACCCCTGTGCCCTTCCCTACTGACTCCTGTCCTCAGTCCTGCTGACCCCTGTACCCTTCCCTACTGACTCCTGTCCTTCGTCCTGCTGACCCCTGTGCCCTTCCCTACTGACTCCTGTCCTCTGTCCTGCTGACCCCTGTACCCTGCCCTACTGACTCCTGTCCTTCGTCCTGCTGACCCTTGTGCCCTTCCCTACTGACTCCTGTCCTCTGTCCTGCTGACCCCTGTACCCTGCCCTACTGACTCCTGTCCTTCGTCCTGCTGACCCCTGTGCCCTTCCCTACTGACTCCTGTCCTCTGTCCTGCTGACCCCTGTGCCCTTCCCTACTGACTCCTGTCCTCCGTCCTGCTAACCCCTGTGCCCTTCCCTACTGACTCCTGTCCTCCGTCCTGCTGACCCCTGTACCCTGCCCTACTGACTCCTGTCCTCAGACCTGCTGATCCCTGTCCTCTGCCCTTATGATCCTTCTTCTCTGCCATCCTCACCCCTGGGCCCTGCTGACCCCTGTATAGATACAAGGAAGCCTGGGTTTTGTTTAACCCCACTCCTTAAGCCCCTCCCACAGTTGAGAGTTTGGCCACACAAACATTTTGCCGATCACTTCCTCCATCAAGTGTCCCTCATTCTGAAGTTCAAGAGTTGGGAGGTATGAGAGCTCACAATGATATACCTATGGATTATGACCTTAGTGGCCGGTGTTCTCCAGCTTTGTATATTATCTCTATAATGTTTCTTCCTATGAGCTGGGCCGAGGCCAGAGAGCTGATCTAAAATCCATCAGTCCTTGTGTGTGTGTGTGTGGTTTTATTTTTTCCCAAAAAATGTAAGTTCACATTTAAAAATACTGTGCTGACCTCAAACCCCTTTCTATATCGTATTATGGGAAGGCAGGGATGTACAGTCATCTGCAACCTGAACTGAGTTTAGCGATGGTCACGGATGCAGCAGCTAAATACAAATCGTTCCATAATGAGATATACAGGGCACCGAACGACCCCGTCCTCGAAGGGCCCGTCCGCTGCTAACATCAGCATTACAACAGCCGCCTCACATGACGGCCCACATACGGGAATCACAAGCAGCCTATTTAGTTGTCAACCGTAAGACTTATCATTCCAGAAAAATAAACTTTTATATAAAACTGTGTATACAAAGTATTCTTTTATGACATTAACCGCTTGCTGCCCAGCCGCCGTCATTTTACTGCGGCAGGTCGGCACGATCCCGCGAGCCGTTGTAGCTATACGTCAGCTCGCGGGATAGGGATAGCAGGGGCGTGCACTGCGGGCTTGCCGATGCTCATGGCCAACGGTCGCGATGACCGCCGGCCACGAGCGATCGCGAGCACAAGGGACAGAACACGGAACAAAAATCAGTGTTCTGTTCTGAGAGGAGTAACAGATCGTGTGTTCCTATTAGCTAGGAACCACGATCCGTCATCTCCTCTAGTCAGTCCCCTCCCCCCTTCAGTTAGACCCCTTTTCACACTGGGGCGGTACGGGTGTCAGTGGTAAAGCGGCGCTATTTTTAGCGTACCGGGTTTAACCCCCTGCTAGCGGCCAAAAAAGAGTTAAAACCGCCCGCAAAGCGACGCTGTGGCACCTGAAAAATGCCTCAGTGTGAAAGGGGCCTTAGAATCACCTCCCAGGGAGCACAATTAACTCCTTGATCGCCCCCCCTAGTGTTAACCCCTTCACTGCCAGTGACATTTTTGCAGTAATCGGTGCATTTTTATAGCACTGACCGCTGTATAAATGCCAGTGGTCCCAAAAATGTGTCAAAATTATCCGATGTGTCCGCCATAATGTCGCAGTCACAATAAAAATCGCAGATCGACGCCATTACTAGTAAAAATAAAATAATAATAAAAATGCTATAAATCTATACTCTATTTTGTAGAGGCTATAACTTTTGTGCAAGCCAATCAATATATGCCTTTTTTTTATAAAAAATATGTAGAAAAATACGCATCGGCTTAAACTGAGAAAAAAATAGCTTTTTTTTTTTTTAAATGGGGATATTTATTATAGCAGAAAGTAAAAAATAATGTGTTTATTTTTTCCAAATTTTCGCTCTCTTTTTGTTTATAGCGCAAAAAATTAAAAACCGCAAAGGAGATCAAATACCACCAAAAGAAAGCTCTATTTGTGGGAAAAAAAAGGACGTCAATTTTGTTTGGGTGCAACGTCGCATGGCCTGGTCATTCAGCAGCCAAATCTTCCGGGGCTGAAGTGGTTAATAAAGCAAATTTTTGTACAATTACGTGAAATGTTTCTGTCCACGATGGTCTTCCTTAACCACCTCCCAACCCGGCAAGTTTTTATGTTTTTGTTTTTTTTTGCATGTTGAACTGTACAGAGATGATGGCGGGATGCAGGGGATGCATGTAACCTATTGTGTACTGTATTTTAAACTTTTTAGTCTAAAAACAGATGTTGGGATGCAGGGGAACCATATACTGTATTGTATACTGTATTGTATACTGTATACTGTATGCTGAATTGTACAAATAGGGTGGTGGTGAGATGCAGGGGGTGCATGTACTCTATTGTATACAGTACTTTATGCTGTTCTGTACAAACCGGGAGGGCGTGGGGTGCAGGGAATGTGCCTACTCTACGGTATACTACAGTGAATCCAGAAAGTATTCATAGCGCTTCACTTTTTCCACATTTTGCTATGTTACAACCTTAGTCCAAAGTTGATTAAATTCATTATTTTAATCAAAATTCTACAAACAAGACCCCATAATGTAAACGTGAAAGAAGTTTGAAATCTTTGCAAATTTATTAAAAATAAAAAAAAATGAATAAAATCCCATGTACATAAGTATTCACAGCCTTTGCTCAATACTTTGGTGAAGCTCCTTTGGCACCAATTACAGCCTCAAGTCTTGTTGAGTATGATGCTACAAGCTTGGCACACCTATTTTTGGGCAGTTTCTCCCAATTCTTCTTTGCAGGACCTCTCAAGCTCCATCAGGTTGGATGGGCAGCGTTGGTGCACAGCCATTTTCAGATCTCTCCAGAGATGTATAATCAGGTTCAAGTCTGGGCTCTGGCTGGCCCACTCAAGGACATTCACAGACTTGTCCTGTAGCCACTCCTTTGTTATCTTGGCTGTGTGCTTAGGGTCGTTGTCCTGTTGGAAGATGATTTTTCCCCCCAGTCTGAGGTCCAGTGTGCTCTGTTGCAGGTTTTCATCAAGGATGTCTCTGTACATTGCTGTATTCATCTTTCCCTCGATCCTGACTAGTCTCCCAGTTCCTGCTGCTGAAAAACACCCCCACAGCATGATGCTGCCACCACCATGCTTCACTGTAGGTATGGTATTGGCCAGGTGATGAGCGGTGCCTGGTTTCCTTCAGACATGACACTTGCCATTCAGGCCAAAGAGTTCAATCTTTGTTTCATCAGACCAGAGAATCTTGTTTCTCATGGTCCAAGAATCCTTAAGGTGCCTTTTGGCAAACACCAGCTGGGCTGTCGTGTGCCTTTTACTGAGGAGTGACTTCCGTCTGGTGGAGTGCTACAGAGATGGTTGTTCTTCTGGAAGGTTCTCCTCTCTCCACAGAGAAATGCTGGAGCTCTGTTAGAGCGACCATCAGGTTCTTGGTCACCTCCCCGACTAAGGCCCTTCTTCAAAGAAGAAGAAATGGTGGTATGCAGGGGGTACATATACACTGTTGTATACTTTACGTTGTACTGTACAAATAGGGAAGCAGTGGGGGTGCAGGGGATGCATGTACTCTATGGTATATTGTATGTTGAAGTCAGTGGGGTGCAGGGGATGTCTGTTGTATACTGTATGTTGAACTGTGCAAAGATGATGGTGGGGTGCAGGGGGTGCATGTACTGTATTGTAAAAGGTGTGAAATGAGAAACCTTCATTGGTAGATGCCCAATACATATATCACTTTTCTCAAGAAATACTTCTGTTCTCAGAAAGTGACCCTCGCCCAGACACACTATCACACCCGGAAAGGTTAGTTAATAATTCCTGTACTCCAGAATGGCTGTCGATACGTTGGGGGGGGGGTGGGGGGGCGCAACCTTCACACAATCCCTTTGGATGACACTATTCATACTTCATGGAATGTAAGATCAATAACCTCAAACAAAAGGGACAGGTAGGTAGTCACTTTAGATATCAAGTGGTATTTTCATATAAGCTTTTGACTATTATTACCTAAGACAAAATATATTTATGTATATACAATATCTCACAAAAGTGAGTACACCCCTCACATTTTTATAAACATTTTCTTCTATCTTTTCATGTGACAACACTGAAGAAATGACACTTGTCTACAATGTAAAGTAGTGAGTGTACAGCCTGTATAACAGTGTCAATTTGCCGTCCCCTCAAAATAACTCAACACACAGCCATTAATGTCTAAACCGCTGGCAACAAAAGTGAGTACACCCCTAAGTGATAATGTCCAAATTGGGCCCAATTAGCCATTTTCCCTCCCCGGTGTTATGTGACTCGTTAGTGTTACAAGGTCTCAGGTGTGAATGGAGAGCAGGTGTGTTAAATTTGGTGTTATCGCTCTCACTCTCTCATACTGGTCACTGGAAGTTCAACATGGCACCTCATGGCAAAGAACTTTCTGAGGATCTGAAAAATAATAAAAGATGATGGTGTGATGGCGAACCTTGGCACCCCAGATGTTTTGGAACTACATTTCCCATGATGCTCATGCACTTTGCAGTGTAGCTGAGCATCATGGGAAATGTAGTTCCAAAACATCTGGGCTGCCAAGGTTTGCCATCACTGGCCTAGGCTATAAGAAGATCGCCAAGACCCTGGAACTGAGCTGCAGCACGGTGGCCAAGGTCATACAGTGGTTTAACAGGACAGGTTCCAGTCAGAACAGGCCTCGCCATGGTCGACCAAAGAAGTTGAGGTCACGTGCTCAGCGTCATATCCAGAGGTTGTCTTTGGGAAATAGACATATGAGGGCTGCCAGCATTGCTGCAGAGGTTGAAGGGGTGGGGGGTCAGCCTGTCAGTGCTCAGACCATACGCTGCACACTGCATCAAATTGCTCTGCATGGCTGTCATCCCAGAAGGAAGCCTCTTCTAAATATGGTGCACAAGAAAGCCTGCAAACAGTTTGCTGAAGACAAGCAGACTAAGGACATGGATTACTGGAACCATGTCCTGTGGTCTGGTGAGACCAAAATACATTTATTTGGTTCAGATGGTGTCAAGCGTGTGTGGTGGCAACCAGGTGAGGAGGACAAAGACAAGTGTGTCTTGCCTACAGTCAAGCATGGTGGTGGGAGTGTCATGGTCTGGGGCTGCATGAGTGCTGCCGGCACTGGGGAGCTACAGATCATTGAGGGAACCATGAATGCCAACATGTACTGTGACATACTGAAGCAGAGCATGATCCCCTCCCTTCAGAGACTGGGCCGCAGGGCAGTATTTCAACATGATAACAACCCCAAACACACCTCCAAGACGACCACTGCCTTGCTAAAGAAGCTGAGGGTAAAGGTGATGGACTGGCCAAGCATGTCTCCAGACCTAAACCCTATTGAGCATCTGTGGGACATCCTCAAATGGAAGGTGGAGGAGCGCAAGGTCTCCAACATCCACCAGCTCCGTGATGGTGTCATGGAGGAGTGGAAGAGGACTCCAGTGGTGACCTGTGAAGCTCTGGTGACCTCCATGCCCAAGAGGATTAAGGCAGTGCTGGAAAATAATGGGAAATAGAGAAAGAAACTGCGCTACGATAAACCTCAAACATTGTGTAGTGGCTGGTCACCAGGGGGACCTAATTCAGCTGCAGCTTAGCTGTATCACATAATTACAGAAAAACAATATTAGAAATAAATAAGCTGCACTAAACCCAAAATGTGCCGTGAAAAATACCTCACGTATATATACTTAACATAAACAGTGATAATGTCACATATACCTTAACATTACCCCTTCCATATGGGTAAAATAGTGAAAAATAATCATAAGTCACAGTCCAAAGTACAACAGTGCAATCAACACCCCAGTGTACAGTTATTGAGACAATATAAACATGAAAAACAAAAATGAAAAACAAAAACGAAAGTCTTTCAAATAAACGTGAATATGAGTAAAGAAACAAATTCTTCCACTTTTGGATAGTGCCCAATCTGCCACCAAGCTGTAAAGATCTACTTCTTACCAGAAGTTCATGACCCCCCACTACAGAGGGTCACAAAGCACATGTAGATATATATTATATCCCCCAATCCGAAATGGATCTTTGCTGCTCTCCTTAACCACTTTCAGACCGGACCAATTTGCTGGTCAAAGACCAGACCACTTTTTGCGATTCGGCACTGCGTCGCTTTAACTGAAAATTGCGCGGTCGTGCCACGTGGCTCCCAAACAAAATTGACGGCCTTTTTTTCCCACAAATAGAGCTTTCTTTTGGTGGTATTTGATCACCCCTGCGGTTTTTATTTTTTGCGCTATAAACAAAAATAGAGCGACAATTTTGAAAAAAAACGCATTATTTTTTACTTTTTGTTATAATAAATATCCCCCAAAAATATATAAAAAAAACATTTTTTTTCCTCAGTTTAGGCCGATACATATTCTTCTATATATTTTTGGTAAAAAAAAAAAAATCGCAATAAGCGATTATTGATTGGTTTGCGCAAAAGTTATAGCGTTTACAAAATAGGGATAGTTTTATAGCATTTTTATTAATAATTTTTTTTTTTTTTTTTTTTACTAGTAATGGCGGCGATCAGCGATTTTTATTGTGACTGCGACATTGTGGGGGACCCATCGGACATTTTTGACACATTTTTGGGACCATTGTCATTTATACAGTAATCACTGCTATATAAATGCAGTGATTCCTGTGTAAATGACACTGGCAGTGAAGGGGTTAACCAGTGGGTGGCAGTGTAGGGGTTAAGTATTCCTAGGGGTGTGTTACTAACTGTGGGGGGGGTTGGGCTTTCATTTAGTGAACACTTATCTCTGCTCCAATCACATGGAGCAGAGATCAGCTTCACTAGTTGCTAGGCAGAATGGAGAAATGTTGTTTACAACGGCACTTCTCCATTCGGCCGCTCCGTGAGACGATCGCGGGGATGCCCGCGGCGATCGAGTCCGCGGGTCCCGCGACCAGACTCACGGGGGTCCCGACTAGCGCGGGAGCGCACCGGCGGCGGCGCGCTCCCGATGGCAGGGCGGCAAATTAAAAGGGACGTACATGTACGCCCATTTGCCTGCCCGTGCCATTCTGTCGACGTACATCGTCGTGCGCTGGTCGGCAAGTGGTTAAAGGGATTGTAAAGTGAAACATTTTTTTTTTTTTAAATAACAAACATGTTATACTTACCTCCACTGTGCAGCTCGTTTTGCACAGAGTGACCCCGAACCTGCTCTTCTGGGGTCCCTCGGCGGCTGTCTCTGCTTCCTCCCGCAGGTACATCTCACGTTAATGCGAGCTCCCTCACATGGTGAGAAGCACCTGCAGGCACGCTCCCGTGATACAGCCGGAGGCCATAGCCGCTCGCTGTATCCCACGGCCCCGCCCCCCCAGCGCTCCGCGTCAGTGGATGTGATTGACAGCAGCGCGAGTCAATGGCTGCGCTGCTTTCCATCCATCCACTCCAGCCAATCAGTGGCCAGGCTGAACGGTGAAAGGGACGGCGGGTCGAGCGCGGGATTTTCGTAAGTAAAACGGGGGGCTGGGGGCGCAGGCACTGTCATAGAATGCATTAAGGTGAAAATACTTTTACCTTTACAACCCCTTTAACCACTTCCCAACCAGCGCACGACGATGTACGTCGACAGAACGGCACGGGCAGGCATATTGGCGTACAGGTACGTCCAATATTCAATGCCGCCGGCGGCGCTCTCCCGCGCTGGTTGGGACCCCCGTGAGTCCGGTCGCGGGACCCGCGGACTCGATCGCCGCGGGCATACCCGCGATCGTCTCACGGAGCGGCCGAATGGAGGAAATGCTGTGTAAACAACATTTCTCCATTCTGCCTAGCAACTAGTGACGCTGATCCAATCACATGGAGCAGAGATCAGTGTTCACTAAATGAAAGCCCAACCCCCCACAGTTAGTAACACACCCCTAGGAACACTTAACCCCTACACTGCCACCCACTGGTTAACCCCTTCACTGCCAGTGTCATTTACACAGGAATCACTGCATTTATATAGCAGTGATTACTGTATAAATGACAATGGTCCCAAAAATGTGTCAAAAATGTCCGATGGGTCCCCCACAATGTCGCAGTCACAATAAAAATCGCTGATCGCCGCCATTACTAGTAAAAAAAAAAATAATAAAAAATGATTAATAAAAATGCTATAAAACTATCCCTATTTTGTAAACGCTATAACTTTTGCGCAAACCAATCAATAATCGCTTATTGCGCTTTTTTTTACCAAAAATATGTAGAAGAATACGTATCGGCCTAAACTGAGGGAAAAAAATGTTTTTTTCTATATTTTTGGGGGATATTTATTATAACAAAAAGTAAAAAATAATGTGTTTTTTTCAAAATTGTCGCTCTATTTTTGTTTATAGCGCAAAAAATAAAAACCGCAGGGGTGATCAAATACCACCAAAAGAAAGCTCTATTTGTGGGGAAAAAAAGGACGTCAATTTTGTTTGGGAGCCACGTCGCACGACCGCGCAATTGTCAGTTAAAGCGACGCAGTGCCGAATCGCAAAAAGGGGTCTGGTCTTTGACCAGCAAATTGGTCCGGTCTGCAAGTGGTTAAGCCACCTTTTCCGTCAGATAGATTAATAGGTAGACCTCTTCAGTATATCTCCCATATGGTTAAAAAGTGTACAGGAAAATGGTGATATGTGAAAACAATGGTGGCCACACAAAATAGTGTCCCTGGGTGCGCTCACTTTTGTTGCCAGCGGTTTAGACATTAATGGCTGTGTGTTGAGTTATTTTGAGGGGACGGCAAATTTACACTGTTATACAAGCTGTACACTCACTACTTTACATTGTAGACAAGTGTCATTTCTTCTGTGTTGTCACATGAAAAGAGAGAAGAAAAGATATACAAAAATGTGAGGTGTGTACTCACTTTTGTGAAATACTGTGCATATATATATATATATATATATATATATATATATATATATATATATATATATATATATATATTTATTTATTTATTATTATTATTATTCAGTATTTATACAGCACCGACAGTTTGCGTGCAATCTAAAGGGAGACAATACAGTTAAAATACATTAAATACAAGAGGATTAACAGGGCCATGCTCATAAGAGCTTACTATCTAATAAATATATAATATATATATATATATATATATATATATATATATATATATATATATATATATATATATATTAGAAGAAAATGTTTACCACTTATTTTAGGTTTTTATTTTTGTTTGTCATCTATGTTCCATTTCAGGTGATTTCCTTTCATTTCCTGTCTTGAAGACCAAACGGAAAGGTAAATCCCAACTTAAACAGTTGTCACCGGAAAACAAAGTGTCCCCTTTGGATGCATTTTGCTTTTATTCCAGTTCTGGTGGAAGCTTAAATATTTGAAATTCTAATTGCTCAGTGTCTTTACATTGATAACCAGGACAGATAGAAATGATAATATTTCCACACAAAGAGCAAAAAAAAAAAAAAAAAAAAAGTGACTTTAAACTCAACCACTCTACCTAACCCTCAGGTTCACTTATATGCGGGTGTGCATGTAAATCGCACGCATTCCCGCGCCCCCCCCGCAGCAGCACACAAAACGCGGTGCGATTTCTGCTCTCTTGCATTTTTAAAAAAAAATTGCAGGGACCTTACACCTGCAGAAAATGCATTAAAATGGCTGCTGTGCCTGTGCATCCACAGCATGCAATACTGTATATATGTGAACCAAACCTGACTGAATTTTGCATGCTTTGGTTATCCCCCCCCCCCCCCCATCATCAACATTTTCATTATATGTTTTTTTGGACCAAGTCTTGCACTTCTCTATGCAATGCAGGCAGATCATGGCTGGTGGGAGGAGCCGTCAGGGTGCTGTACATAACCTCCCGAAAACATCACAGCGCACTGCCTCAGTACTCCTCTCAAGAGCCCTCAGACCTGATGCAAGGAGGAGTTAAGCAAATATCCCAATGATGGGTAAGGGGTGGGCAGGAAGGACGGTTGCCCTTGGCACTGTGGTTTCTTGTGATATGGAGGGTCACTGCAGCGGGATTGGGGGGGGGGGGGGGTGTGCTGGAAGGGGGCAATTTTGGGGGGGGGGCAGCAGCAGAGGGTAAGAATTGCTAGGTGTGGTGATTTAGGGGGATTTGTGTTGGGAGGGAGAGGATTTGTGCTAGAAGGGGGGTTTTGGGAGGTTTGTGATAAAAGAGGTGATATGGTGAAGGTGGGGGGCCGGGTTGTGCTAGGAGGGCATATTTGTGGGGAAGAGGATTTGTGCTAGGAGGGGGGATTTGTGGGGTTTGTGCTAGAAGAGGTGATATGGTAAAGGTGGGGGGGGGGCTTGTGCTAGGAGGGGAAATGGCTGGGGGGTGGATTTGTGCTAGGAGGGGGGATTTGTGGGGTTTGTGCTAGAAGAGGTGATATGGTGAAGGTGGGGGGGGGGGGCTTGTGCTAGGAGGGGGTATTTAAAGGGGGTGGATTTGTGCTAGGAAGGGGGATTTGAGGGGTTTTTGCTAGAAGAAGTGACATGGCGAAGGGGGGGGGGGGCTTGTGCTAGGAGGGGAAATTTGGGGGGTGGATTTGTGCTAGGAGGGGGCATTTGGGGGGTTTGTGCTAGAAGAGGTGATATGGTGACTCTTTTGGGGGGGGGGGGCTTGTGCTAGGAGGGGATATTTGGGGGTTTGTTCTAGAGGAGGTGATATGGTGAAGGTGATGGGTGGGGCTTGTGCTAGGAGGAGATATTGGGGGGTGGATTTGTGCTAGCAGGGGGATTAGGTTTTTTTTTATAGAAGAGGTGATATGGTGAAGCTGGTGGTGGTGGAGGGGGGCTTGCGCTAGGAGGGGATATTTGGGGGGGTGAATTTGTGCTAGGAGGGGATATTTGGGGGGTTTGTGCCAGAAGATGTGATATGGTGAAGGTTGGGGGGGGGCCTTGTGCTTGGAGGGGATATTTGGGGGTGGATTTGTGCTAGGAGGGGCTATTTGGGGGGGTTGTTCTAGAAGAGGTGATATGGAGAAGGTGATGGGTGGGGCTTGTGCTAGGAGGGGATATTTGGGGGGGTGGATTTGTGCTAGCAGGGGGGATTTGGGGGGTTTGTTCTAGAAGACGTGATATGGTGAAGGTGATGGATGGGGCTTGTGCTAGGAGGAGATATTGGGGGGGGGGGGGTGAATTTGTGCTAGCAGGGGGATTAGGTTTTTTTTTTCTAGAAGAGGTGATATGGTGAAGCTGATGGTGGTGGAGGGGGGCTTGTGCTAGGAGGGGATATTTGGGGGGGTGGATTTGTGCTAGGAGGGGATATTTGGGGGGTTTGTGCCAGAAGATGTGATATGGTGAAGGTTGGGGGGGGGGCCTTGTGCTTGGAGGGGATATTTGGGGGTGGATTTGTGCTAGGAGGGGATATTTGGGGGGGTTGTTCTAGAAGAGGTGATATGGTGAAGGTGATGGGTGGGGCTTGTGCTAGGAGGGGATATTTGGGGGGTTGGATTTGTGCTAGCAGGGGGGATTTGGGGGGTTTGTTCTAGAAGACGTGATATGGTGAAGGTGGTGGTGGTGTTGGGGAGGGGGGGGGGGGCTTGTGCTAGGAGGGGATATTTGGGGGTGGATTTGTGCTAGGAGGGGATATTTGGGGGGGGATTTGGGGGGTTTGTTCTAGAAGTGAAGTTGGTGGTGGGGGGGGGGCTTGTGCTAGGAGGGGATATTTGGGGAGGTGGATTTGTGCTGGGGGGGTTGTTCTAGAAGAGGTGATATGGTGGACGTGGGGGGGAGGGGGCTTATGCTGGGGGGGTAAATTTGGGGGTGGACTTGTGATAGGAGGGGGGAAATGGATTGTAGGGGAGAGGATGTGTACTTGGAGAGCAAATTTAAGGGGTAGAAGATTTGTGCTAGGAGGGGTGACTCTTTTTGGGGAGGGGCATTTGTGTTGGGAGGGGGAGTTTAAGCAGGAGGGTGGATTTGTACGTTCACCCCGGGCTCTGGGTGATCTTGTCCCGGCACTGGGTAGATGTCAGTCTGAAGAAGCTGGCATTGTTAGTCAGACCTTATTTGCATGTAGACTACCTTAAATAACGGCCACATGTAATGCTGAGCCTCCATGATTGAAAAGAGGAGGCTAGAGACAGGCAGGATGGGGGGAAGAAAGAGCTAGATGATGCTGGATGTCCAGGGGGGGGGGGGCTCTGTCTGACCTGCTGCAGCTTCTAATGCAGACTGTGAGAAGCTCGCAGTGTGCGGTGAAATCAGAGGAAGCCATTTCAGTCCAGCAGAGGAGCCGGCCCGGTACAACCGCGCAAGACTGAAGGGAAGGCCGGAGGTCAGATATATTATCCAGCACTTCACTATTTATATAAAGGACAATAAGGCCAGACTCTGCCGCAGGGTTTCCTACTCTCAGATGTTTTATAAAGCCTCTATTTTTACATCTCATGACTCAATGCCTCCTCCACATTGTAAAAAAAAAAGTGCCAGTGGGTGTAACTCAATTACTGCAAAAAAAAACAAAAAAAAAAAGAACAAAAAAAAACAAAAAGAACAAAAAATAAGAGAAACTGAATATTTTTTTTTTAGAGATACAAGATACAATTGGTAAATAATGAAGAATAAGGCAGAGCAGATGGAAGGGAGGTCTTGGGCTGCGGTGAGCTTGGGGGGTCAACTGGTTGGCATTCTCTGCTGCAGAGTAAATACGGGACTTGCCAGGTCTCCATCGAGGGACACGAGTCTGTGGGCAGGACGCAGACACCTGGAACGGCTGCCGCTGGATGGAACAGACTGCGGTGAGTTCATCAGAAAAGACGATTCCATCATTGTCAGCATCCCCGAAATAGAACCATCACATCACAGCCCCAGAGAGGGCAAGACCATGGAAAAAAAGACTCTCCGCAGCTCGCTGCGTCACCTTCTGCCAAAAAAAAAAAAAAAAAATGAAAAAAGCTTTTTTTATTCATATATATATATATATATATATTTTTTTTTTATAAAGAATGTCCTAATTTTTATTTGCATACTAAGGGCTCATCCAAACCACGAGGTACGTCCGAGCATGTGAGCTTCACATTGTGTTTTTAGGGCAGCCCTATTCATATCAATGGGCTTCCTTATATGCAGGGGCGTTGCTAGGTCTACAAAAGATCCGGGGCTAGAGCTAGCAGCATAGTAAAGAAAGTTATACGCATGGGTGGGCATACACACAGGGGCGGACTGACCATTTGGCTACTCAGGCACTGCCTGAGGGCCCCATGCCACTAGGGGGCCTCATTAGGGTTGCCAGCCTCAGTAAAACCAGGGACAGTATGTAAAAATCTGTGTTTTTTTTTACATCGGTCTTTGAAATGTCCCTTACCAACATCCTTTTGGTCTAAAAATCCTGAGATTATGGCTGCCCCACCTCTCCAGTACCTTCTCAGCCAATAGAAACATGTCTGTGTATACTGTGTGTACATGTATGTGTATACTGTGTGATTGTATACTGTGTGTGTATACTGTGTGGCCCCATAATCTCTGATTGCCTGGGGGCCCATAATCCCCTATTGCCCAGGGGCCCCATAATCTCCTATTGCCCGGGGGACCCATGAATTGTCAGTCCACCCCTGCATACACATGTATATAATATGTGTGTGTGTGTATATATTTATATATATATCCCCATAGAGCCCCCCTTACATCAGGGTCCACAGAGAGCCACCCCCTTGCATTAGGGTCCCCAGAGAGCCTCCCCTTACATTAGGGTCCCCAGAGAGCCTCCCCCTTATATCAGGGTCCTCAGAGAGCCTCCCCCTTAAATCAGGGTCTCCAGAGAGGCCCCCACTTTCATCATGGTCCCCAGAGAGCTTCCTCCTTGCATTAGGGTCGCCAGAGAGCCTCCCCTTACATTAGGGTCTCCAGAGAGCCTCCCCCTTAAATCAGGGTCCCCAAAGAGCCTCCCTCTTAAATCAGGGTCCCCAGAGAGCATATACCATGTATACTATGTGATTGTATACTGTGTGTGTATACTGCGTGGCCCCATAATCTCTGATTGCCTGGGGGGCCCATAATCCCCTATTGCCCAGGGGCCCCATAATCTCCTATTGCCCGGGGGCCCCATGAATTGTCAATCCACCCCTGCATACACATGTATATAATATGTGTGGGGGTATATATTTATATATCCCCATAGAGCTCCCCCTTACATCAGGGTCCCCAGAGAGCCTCCCCCTTGCATTAGCATCCCCAGAGAGCCTCCCCCTTAAATCAGGGTCACCAGAGAGCCTCCCCTTAAGTCAGGGTCCCCAGAGAGCCCCACACTTACATCATGGTCCCCAGAGAGCCTCCCTCTTAAATCAGGGTCCCCAGAGAGCCTCCCCCTAGCATTGGGGTCCGCAGAGAGCCTCCCCTTTCATTAGGTTCCCCAGAGAGCCTCCCCCTTAAATCAGGGCCCCCAGAGAGCCTCCCCCTTAAATCAGGGTCCCCAGAGAGCCCCCCGCTTACATAATGATGCCCAGAGAGCCTCCCCCTTAAATCAGTTTCCCCAGAGAGCCTCCTCCTTTCATTAGGGTCCACAGAAAGCCTCCCCTTACATTAGGGTCCCCAGAGAGCCTCCCCCTTACATTAGGGTCCCCAGAGAACCTCCCCCTTAATGCAGGGTCCCCAGAGAGCCTCCCCCTTAAATCAGGGTCCCCAGGGACTCTCCCCCTTAAATCAGGGTCCCCAGAGAGCCCCCCACTTACATAATGGTCCCCAGAGAGCCTTCCCCTTAAATCAGTTTCCCCAGAGAGCCTCCTCCTTTCATTAGGGTCCCCAGAGAGCCTCCCCTTACATTAGGGTCCCCAGAGAGCCTCCCCCTTACATTAGGGTCCCCAGAGAGCCTCCTCCTTAAATTAGGGTCCCCAGAGAACCTCCCCTTAAATCAGGGTCCCCAGAGAGCCTCCCCCTTAAATCAGGTTCCCCAGAGAACCCCCCACTTACAGCAAAAGCCACCCCCTAGCGACGCCACTGCTTATATGCATGGGGAAACTCACAATAAAAGTGAACTGTGCTGCCATGCATTTTGTGTTTTTTTGTGGTCTGGAAAAACATGCGATTTTCCTAGACTCCACACCTCAAGTGAACCGGCCTTTAACCACTTCAATACTGGGCACTTTCACCCCCTTCCTGCCAAGGCCAATTTTAAGCTTTCAGCACGGTCACACTTTGAATGACAATTGCGCGGTCATGCTACACTGTACCCATATGACATTTTTATTATTTTTTTTTCACACAAATAGAGCTTTCTTTTGGTGGTGGTGGTATTTACCATATTTATTGGCGTATAACACACACTTTATTCCCCCCGAGAATAGGGAGCAAATCACGGTTGCGTGTTATACACCGATAGTGTACCTTGGAGGGGAAGGAGGGGGGCGAGCACCGTCGTGCGCCGCCAGAATTCACCTGTATAATCGCCTCTTACTCAGCTCTGACGTCACACATACAGTCCTGCCTCCGCTACCGGAATTGGACCAGTGTTCTGTCAATCACAGGATCTGGTTCAATGCTGATGGCGGAGGCGGGACTGTGTATGTGACTGCCGACTGAGAGCCGAGTAAACAGAAACGGCTCAGTGATTTCCTGCATGAGAGATGGTGACGAGGCTGCAGATGGGCATCAGGTTGCATTGATGGGAGATGGGCGTAGATCAGGCTGCAGATGGGCACATATCAGGCTGCATTAAAGCGGGAGTCCGCCGGGAGTCCCCTTTTTATTTATTTTTTTAAAAGCCAGCAGCTACAAATACTGCAGCTGCTGACTTTTAAAATAGTGACACTTACCTGTCCAGCGCGCCCGCGATGTCGGCACCCGAAGCCGATCTCTCGATCGTCTCTCGGGTGCTGCCGCCGCCATCTTGGGTATGTGAATCGGGAAGTGGAGCCTTTCGGCTTCATTTCCCGGTTCCCTACTGCGCATGCGCGAGTCGCGCTGCGCAATAAGGATGGACCCGCTGCCTCTGGGATCTGTGTGTTTCCCAGCAGGCAGCGGGGGACTTTCCGCAGAGAGCTATCCCGGAAGTGGGTGCAGATACCTGTACTGTACAGGTACCTGCACCCCCCTCCCCCCTGAAAGGTGCCAATTGTGGCGCCGGAGGGGGGGAGGATTCCAATGAGCGGAAGGTCCACTTTATGGTGCACCTCCGCTTTAAGCTTTCAGATGGACACATATCAGGCTGCATTGAGGCTGAAGATGGGCACAGATCAGGCTGCATTGAGGCTGCAGATGGGCACATATCAGGCTGCATTGAGGCTGCAGATGGGCACAGATCAGGCTGCATTGAGGCTGAAGATGGGCACAGATCAGGCTGCATTGAGGCTGCAGATGGACACATATCAGGCTGCATTGAGGCTGCAGATGGGCACAGATCAGGCTGCATTGAGGCTGCAGATGGGCACAGATCAGGCTGCATTGAGGCTGCAGATGGGCACAGATCAGGCTGCATTGAGGCTGCAGATGGGCACAGATCAGGTTGCATTGATGGGCACTGACCATTATTTTGCTTCAAAGTGGTTTATTTTGAAAACTTTAAATAGTAAAAAGTGCTAATGCGCTTCACCTCACTCAAAAAATGTGAACAAAAAGGTGTGTAATAATGAATATAAGTACACTTAAAAAAGCAATTTTTTTGTAATATGTGTGGAAAAAATAATAAATATATTAAATAAGTGGAAGCAGCCTGCTTAGTGTTTTTTTAATATTTTAGTATAGTTTGCTGGCAGCGCCGCATTCATTATTAACACATATTTTGAAAACTTTATTTTCTGAAACTTCCCTCTTAAATTCAAGGTGCGTTTTATACGCTGATAAATACAGTAATCACCCTTGGGTTTTTTTATTTTTGCTCAATAAACAAAAATATTTTGAAAAAAAAAAAGAAAACCTGTCTTTCTTCATTTCCGTTATACAATTTTGTAAATAAATAATCTTTCTTCTGTATTCTGCTACATTTCTTTGCTGAAAATAACCCGAATCAGTGTATATTATTTAGTCTGTAGGAAAGTTATAGAGTCCACAAACCACGGGATATATATCTGAAAATCGATCAATCCTGATGCATTGAAGGCCGATCTCATTTCTTGAGGCCTGAAAATGTCAGGACAGTACAAATATCCCCCAAATGACCACTTTTTGGAAAGTAGACAGTCCAAAGAATTTAGCAAAGAGGCACGGTCTTTTGAAGTTGACATTTTTTGTCACAGTTTTTGGAAAATTAATGAATAATAAAAAATAAAAAAAAATCTACATACTGTCAACAGTGCAGTACAGCATTATCATATAGCTGGTGTGCTGGTGATCAGGGACACTGGCTGGTGACAGTATTTCAAATATTTTTTCTTTTTTATTACTTTTTTTTATTTATTTATTTATCTTTCAGTTTTTTTTTTTTTTTACATACTGTGACTAGAGCAATACGGTGTTATCATAGTAACACTGTACTACTCTGGGTAGGTGATCAGGTTTTATTTTTATTTTATTTTTTTACACACTATGATTGCTTATAGCTGTGAAAATCACTGTTATAAACAACCATTTTTGCTGAATGAAATTGTTTTATTCAGTGTTTTCTATTGCGATTAGCTGTGATTGGCCACAGCTAATCACATGGTACAGATGGGCTGCGATTGGCCATGTCTGTACCATGTGATCATTGTGGCCAATCACAGAGATCGACACAATAGTAGATAATGAATGGCATGAATGGAAGCCATTTATTGTGTACAATTGTCATGTGATCTGCTGTGATTGGTCACAGTGATCACATGGTACAGGCAGCGGTCCACTGATCCGGTGGACACAGCCGGTGACAGATCACGCCACAGTGTGGCCCGAGTGGCTGGCATGAGGTGCATTCTGGGAGGACTTCATATGACGTTCACCCACACTGCTATCATTGTAATATTTGGGACGGACGCGAACTGGTTGAAGATTAACCTCAACCAAGCTCTGTATTCAATAATAAATCAATTTACTCCTGTAGTCCTCTGTACAGCAGAGCTTAAACTGGGGGACTGATAGAAAGCACTGATGAGCACTGATAGACAACACTGATGGGCACTAATAGGCAGCACAGATGGGTATGGATAGGCAGCACAGATGGGTATGGATAGGCAGCACTGATGGGCATGGATAGGCAGCACTGATGGGCATGGATAGGCAGCACTGATAGGTGCCACTGATTGCCAGTACTGATTGTAAGCACTGGTGAGCACCTATTGGCAGCACTGATAGGTGGCATTGATGGCCACTGATAGGTGGCACTAATAGGTGTCAGCAATGGGCACTGATTGACAGCACGAATAGGCACTGATTGGCAGCACTGATGGGCACTGATGTGCAGTACTGATGAGCACTGATTTACAGCACTGATAGGCGGCAGTGATGGGCACTGATAGGAAGCACTGATGGGCACTGATAGACAGCACTGACAGGCACTAATAGGCAGCACAGATGGGTACAGATAGGCAGCACTGATGGGCATGGATAGGCAGCATAGATGGGTATGGATAGGCAGCACTGATGGGTACAGATAGGCAGCACTGATGGGCATGGATAGGCAGCACTGATAGGTGCCACTGATTGCCAGTACTGATTGTAAGCACTGGTGAGCACCTATTGGCAGCACTGATAGGTGGCACTGATGGCCACTGATAGGTGGCACTAATAGGTGGCAGCAATGGGCACTGATAGACAGAACTAATAGGCACTGATTGGCAGCACTGATGGGCACTGATGTGCAGTACTGATGGGCACTGTTAGTGGCACTAATGGGCACTGATAGGCAGCATGGATGGACACTGATTGGCAGTACTGATAGGTGATACTGATGGGCATTGGTAGGTGGCACTGATGAGCACTAATGGGCAGCACTAATGGGCACTGATACCCGAAAGGCCAATACAGCAGGTCTGGAGTGTGAGAGTAAGAAGCAGCACACTTCAGAGCCCTGTAAAACCGAATGGGAGGCTATAGAGCCGCTCAGGTCATTTTTACATGAAGGCCCATCGCCGGCTGCAAATTATGATAACGGGGTGAGCCATGATCCTTATAGCTGCTTCCATCTGAGGGTGTACAGGTACGTCCTAAATGCTTGTACCCAGGATGAGAAAATCGGAGGAAAATAACAACGATCATTTGATAATCTAACCACTACCGTAGTACACAGCTTCCGACCGTCAATACAAAAGATTCTTAGCAAATTTTTTTCTTCTTAGATAACAGATCGAACGATTATCGCGCGTGCTCTTATAAAATGAGTGGAATGTTTATATCTATCTCTAGTTGTGGCTAGAAGAGGGGTCACACGTAATGACATCACTTCCTATTATACGGTGGAACGTTGCTACCTACTCGGGAACTTGTATTGTGCCCTATGATCATTCTTGTACCATTAGCAATCCCCTGTGGATTCGACATGAGACTAGCTTTCAAAAAAAACAATCCATTCCCGGATTTTCTCATCGTGTGTAGTAGACTTCAGGTCTGCAAGCGGTTAAAGTATATTATCTAAAGCCCAAACTTTTTAAATCAGGGAAGGGTTAAAACATCAGTTTTTTTCCTGTCTGTGTCCCGTTGGGAAGATTTCCCTTCATTTCCTGTCCCATAGACACAACAGGAAGTCTCCCAAATGAAAGGGGAAATCCTCTTGTGGTTAGTTGTCACCAGAATTAGTGTCCCCATTGAAAGATTAATTAGCGAAACAAAGAGTTTGAAAATGTGTATCAAGTGGGAAGGCTATAAAGAATGAAGAAGGATAAAACTCTCTGTAGTACAAAGGGGCCACTCCGCTCAAAACTGTTTCATGAAGCTTTAAATGCTGGAGGGATGCATCTCCTGACATTTCCTTCTTGTCTTGGAGATTCTGTTACTGAGATCCCTGTGCTGAGTCCCCGCATTCCCATCATCCCTGTGCTGGGATCCTGGATCTGTACACCTGCTGTGCCCATTATGAGAGCTTCCCCCCATCCCTCTGTGCTGGGTTCCAAGGTCTGAAGATCTGCCATGGCCATTATGAGGGGTTCCCACCATCTCTGTGCTGAATCCCTGGGTCTGTACACCTGCTGTGCCCATTATGAGGGGTTCCCACCATCCCTGTATTGAGTTTCCAGGTCTGTACACCTACTGTGTCCATTATTAGGGGTTCCCACCATCCCTGTGCTGCGTTCCAGGGTCTGTACACCTACTGTGTCCATTATTAGGGGTTCCCACAATCCCTGTGCTGGGTTCCTGGGTCTGTACATCTGCTGTGCCCATTATGAGGGGTTCCCACCATCCCTGTGCTGGGTTCCTGGGTCTGTACATCTGCTGTGCCCATTATGAGGGGTTTCCACCATCCTTGTGCTGTGTTCCCAGGTCTGTAAATCTGCTGTGCCCATTATGAGGGGTTCCTACCATCCCTGTGCTGAGTTCCCGGGTGGTACTGATGGGCAATGATAGATGGCACAGATGGGCACTGATAGGCGACACTGATTGGCAGCATTGATAGGCAGCAATGATGGGCACTGATAGGTGGCACTGATGAGCACTAATTGGTGGCACTTATGGGCTCTGATCCTGCACTATTCTTGGCAATTTTTTGGTGAATGGATGGAGGGGGGCGGGATCTGGGGGCGCTTGCTCATTCCCCCCCCCCCCCACCCCCCCATCCTGACCTGCCAGGTTACATGCTCGGATAAGGGTCTGGTATGCATTTTGGGGGGGAACCCGCACGCCACCTTTTTTAACATTTTGGCACGGGTTCCCCTTAACTACTTCAATACACTATGTTATATATACTACACTGCCTGCACTGACTGAATATAGAGCCTACACTAAATATATAGTCTACACTAAATGCAGAGTATATAAATATATTAAATACACTGCCTGCACACCACTAAATAACCTGCCTGCCTAATCTAGCTCACTCTATCTCTGTCCACACACTATACACGGCCTCTATGTAAGCAGCTTTATATAGTGTGGAGCATGGACTTAGCCCCCCCTAAGCCATGATTGGCCAAAGGCCCCCTGCCTTTGGCCAATTATGGCTCTCGCAGCACAGGTCAGGTGCCTGCTTTGGCCAATCATCAGACATCAATGCACTGCGATCCCGCGGTGCATTATGGGGCGTTCCACGGCGCTCCATAAATTCGGTTCATTTTAGAACAAGCGAACACCCGATGTTCGAGTCGAACTTACGCTCGGCTCGAAACTGTGGGCTCATCCTTAATACCAACGAAGGGGGTACTTCTAATACCAATGACGGGGCATTGTTTACTCTCACTGATGACAAGACATGTTCTACTCCCACAGTCCGGCCCCGCTAAAGTATGAAGGCCAGTCATCTGGCCCTTTGTTTAGAAAGTTTGGAGACCCCTGTTACAGTGTTTAAAAAGCAAATATGAAAAAACAAAGCATTATAAACCATTATTATTATTATTATTTAAAGTGATTGTAAACCCTTACAAACCACTTTGACCTACAGGTAAGCCTAGATTAAGGCTTACCTGTAGGTCCAAGAAATATCTCCCAAACCTATACGGTTTAGGAGATATTTGCCCGAAGACGGGCACCGCTATCTACGGCGCATGCGCCGTAGACAGCGGTGCGCAGGCGCACTGAGCGGGGCATCGTCGATGACGGCAATGCCGCGAGTCTCGGCTCCCGTGCGCATGTGATGCATAGTAGTCCATTATGCTTTGCCTTTACAGGGAATGAAAGAGGAAGTAAACTCATCAGGGTTTACTTCCTCTTTAAGGTACTTATATAGCGCGAGCAATTTACGCAGCGCTTTACTTATAAATTGTACATTCACATCAGTCCCTACCCTCAAGGAGCTTACAATCTAAGGTAAATCATAACATCTTATATTAAAAAAATATATTTTTGTAAAAGCTGACATTTTTAATTAAAGAAACACACACAAAAAAAAAAAAAAAAACATTTATACTCTAAAGACCCATACACACTATCAGTTTTTCTGCTGAGTTTTTCCTTCAGGTTTACCAAAACCATGTAGTGCAAGGGCCCTCCCTGACTGCATACAAATTGAAACGCCTAAGGTTTGACCACATATTACATGGTTTTGGTAAATCTCAAGTTAAAACTCAGCAGAAAAACTGATATGCCGGCCATACACGGTTCGAATTTCGAAATAATTTTCTTTCGAAAATCGTATCTAAGAATTTTCGTATGAATTTCGCACCATTAGTGAGGCTGCAGCAACAGCCGATTTTCGTGCGGAAATAAAATTTGAGGAAACGGACATGTTGGAAATTTTTTGAAAAACAAACAATTTTCTAATCAATGATGGGAGAATCGTGCAAGAAATGTAATAAGAAAAGAAAATTTATGGAGATAAAAGAAAATTTACGGAGAGAAAAGAAGATTCCCGGCCAAGAAAATTCTTTTCTGTAACAACATGAGGTGAAATTGAAGGCTTGGACGGCCGAATTTCGAAAATCAATGGTGGCATCATCGGATCACAAAAAAAAAAGAATTTTCTGATTTTGAAAAGAAAAATTAGTTCGAAATTCGACCGTGTATGGCCTGCAATAGTGTGTATGGGGTTTTAGAAAGAAAAAAATATATAAAACAACAAAGTAAAAAAATAAAAGGAAATAAAAAAAAAAAAAAAAACACAGAGATAAACTTAAAAGAAACAAACAAAGAAAAAAAAGCTGTTAAAGTATTAAAAAAAACTAATGATAAATAAATAAATGTATTTTTAGGGGGAAAAAAATGTAAAAAAGCATTATAATACAAAATCACTGTATGATGAAAAAAAAAAAAAAAAAAAAAAAAAAGAAGAAGCTGAATTGCTTAATAAAGAAAAAAAAGCTGTTAAAGTATTAAAAAAACAAACAAATGATGAATAAATAAATGTATTTTTAGGGGGAAAAAATAAGAAAAAAGCATTATAATACAAAATCCCTGTATGATGAAAAAAATAAAAAAAATAAAAGAAGAAGAAGTTGAATTGCTTAATAAAGAAAAAAAGCTGTTAAAGTATTAAAAAAAAAAACGATGAATAAATAAATGTATTTTTAGGGGAAAAAAAAAAAAAAAAGCATTAGAATACAAAATCGCTGTATGATGAAAAAATGAAATAAAATAAATAAAAAAGAAGAAGCTGAATTGCTTAATAAAGAAGTGAGATAAGAAGGAGTTTAGAAGAGTTTTTAGAAGAACTCAAATAATGAATAAATAAAAAAAAAAATAAATAAAAACATTAGAAAACTGCATGATTTAAAAAAAAAAAAAAAAGAAAAAGAAAAGAAAGCATAAAACTAATAAAAATAAAAGACAGCATAAAACTAATAAAAATAATTTGAATTGCTTGTTAAAGAAATGAAAAAACAAAACAAAAACAAAATGAAAGAAGGAGTTTAGAAAAGTTTTTAGGAGTTTGTTGGGTGTTTCCAGCAGGAGCTGAATGCAATGTGTGTACTGTAGTAGCTTATCGGAGAGGAGAGCAGAGGGAGAGAACTAGTGGAAAGTAGACGTGGGGAGGAATTGGCAGCTTGGCTCAAGCTTTCAACTGCATCTATGTAAATTTTCCTTCCTCCTCTTGTAGAACACCCCTTTCCTCTGTCAGACCACCCAACCCCTATAAATAAGCCATCACTTCAAATTTTTCCCTCAGAGCTCTGCTCAGTCTTTTTGCCGGGAAGAACGTTTTATTTTAATTGATCAAAGTTAGAAAAAGTTTTTTTTGTTTTTTGTTTTTCGTCACTTAAAAAAAAAAAAAAATGGCGAGCGAATTAAAGAAGAAAGCTTTCTGGAGGGCGGTCATAGCGGAGTTTTTAGCCATGATCCTCTTCGTTTTCATTAGTATCGGTGCCGCTTTGGGGTTCAATTTCCCCATCGAAGAAAAGACTAACCACACCGTAGGCCGGACGCAAGACATCGTGAAGGTGTCTTTGGCTTTTGGGATATCGATCGCCACCATGGCTCAGAGCGTGGGCCACATCAGCGGGGCTCACCTCAACCCGGCGGTCACTTTGGGGTGTCTTCTCAGCTGCCAAATCAGCATCTTGAAAGCCATCATGTACATGATCGCCCAGTGCCTCGGCGCCGTGGTCGCCACCGCCATACTCTACGGCGTCACCTCTGGCCTTAAAGACAACACCCTGGGGCTCAATGGGGTAAGACATTTTATTTTACTTGTATCAAAATTGATTGCAGAATCCAAATTCAGGGTGATTAATTATTCATAAAACTGCAGAAAAACACTATAGATAGAAATATCATTGTATAATTTCCTATAAAATATCATTATTGTTTATTATCAATCAAGCAATCAATTAATCAATCAATCAATCAATCCTTTATTATATTTCCTGCCTTTTTGCTGCTCTTTCTTTCTTTATTTCTTGACTTGGATGCTCCAACAGTTAGGTCTCCTGCCATAATTCCCGACTCTGTTCCTGCACACCTGTGAGTTTAGGATGTTCCCACCTATTTTTTAAATGTCTCAGCACCTATTGTTACATTCTGCATGATATTGAATGAATATAAAATCCAGCAGGGATGGAGGGAACCCCTCATAATGGGCACAGTAGGCACCCAGGAACTTAGCACAGGGATAATGGGCACAGCAGGTGTACAGACCCGGGGAAATCAGCACAGGGATGGTGGGAGCCCCTCATAATTGGCACATCAGGTAAGAAGACCTGGGAACTCAACATGGGGATGGTGGAAAGCCTCCTAATGGGCACAGCAGGTGTACATACCTGGGAACTCAATGCCGGGATGGTGGGAACCCCTCATAATGGGCACAGCAGGTGTACATACCCGGGAACTCAATGCCGGGATGGTGGGAACCCCTCATAATGGGCACAGCAGGTGTACATACCCGGGAACTCAATGCCGGGATGGTGGGAACCCCTCATAATGGGCACAGCAGGTGTATAGACCCAGGAACTCAGTGCA